>NW_027122724.1:0-84312 GCF_030686945.1 Centruroides vittatus | reverse complement strand
AATGATGTATTATCATTACGATTCAGTAAATAAGTTGTATTTACTTTACGTCTTATTTACTTTACCAGTATTATAGTACATCGTAAAAATGATCGCCGATTTTATGATTAAGGCCGCGACTCCACTAGCCGTAAAAGGGCCGTAAAACCCCTCACCGTAAAAGCTTTTAATCACGTGACCATGATATTTTACGCCTGAGCAGGTCGTAAAACCAACGTAAAAGCGAGTTGAACACTGCTCTAACTCGCTTTTACGTTGGTTTTACGACCTGCTCAGGCGTAAAAGCTTTTACGGTGAGGGGTTTTACGGCCCTTTTACGGCTAGTGGAGTCGCGGCCTAATGCTTAACTCTTTACACATAAAATAGCGAATTATATTAGAATTTTTTTTATATTTCTGAAACCGTGTACCTTAATATAGTATTCAAAAACACAAGGAACGTTATTGTTTCAACACTAGGCGGTATTTTATTTTATTTAGTTGAAACGGGTTACATGTATGGTACCACATGTAACCCGTTTTTATGTTTCAGGCAATGCCTCTTCTTAGTCAACTAAATATCAAAAATCATACATAAATTCATTTTCCTATATTAGCTTAACATACCTTAACATAAAAGTATATTAAATCAACAATTCGCGTGATATACCATAAGGCTTTTATCTGACACATAAATTCATAGGACTGGCGTAATGCTATACATCCGTAAATGTTTTCGAGCGTTCCTACAAATTGTATAGATTTTCATTTAGTTTACATGCTATAAAATCCTCAAAATTATTCATAAAAGTTTTTCATAGATCATTACATACCGTAAAGTTTTTCCCTCGATTATTCTTTCTACAACGAAGCGCTTTAAAATTTCTTGTATAAGTAAAAGTTTTACCAGTGCAGGATTTACCTGTACCTAATTTACAGACAAACGAACATATAAGCATAAACCATATCACAGAAGGCAATTTTCCGATACATAAATCTGTTGCAATACATTAATGTTCAGAGTACGTACCTGAGAACCAAAAATCGTATTAATAAAAATTTAAGTCTAAAAATGAGTGAAAACTGGCTAAACGTTTTATAATTATGTATTTATATTAAAATAAGCTAAACTAAATAAAATTGTAATATCTAAATTGTAAATATAAGTATTTTACAACGTATGTTGTAAAATTTATGTATGATTTTTGATATTTAGTTGACTGAGGAGGGGCATTGCCCAAAACGTGGTACCATACGTGTAACCCGTATCAAATAAATAAAATGGAATATCGCCTAGTGTTGAAACAATAACGCACCTTGTGTTCGTGAATCAACTACAGTAAATTAAAATTATTCGCAACGGAATTAATAGTTGTAATAATTAAAACAATATTCTAATTATTACAATAATTCGATAGCTTAAAAAGCAACGTTTACTAATGTGCGGATTTAATTTTTATTTTAACAATGTTCACAAAAGTTTTATAAATATCAAAGTGTGTTCTATAAATTTAAATACTCTACTTACAAAATTTCGTTTCCTTATATTCGTTGTTTGTTTTCTGCTCTCAGAATACTTGGTGTGTGTCACGAATACAATTTACCTTTTTCTTTTAACTATTCCAGCTAATTATCAATTATCATAAACTTCAATATCTTTCTATAATGTGAACCGACTCAAAATTTATAACATATATTAATATAAAGAATTTCATAAACGAGTTACAAAAATAAAATTTATTCAGTTTATTATAGAAATTTAGAATTATATAATAATTTTATAATAAGTATACATTTTAATTGCCTGAAATTCTTCAATGAAATGATAGTGAAGAAAGTGAAGAAATTGATTTATGTTGACTATTTTCTGCTTGTTGAATACATTTCTGAAAAAATAAAATAAAAAAAGAATAAACAAATTAAAATAGCTTACTAATAATATATTTCATATTGTAGATGTATATAAATAAATTATCTCTTAATTAAATTTATATAAACGAAAATTTATGTAATTTTTCTTATTATCTGTTTGCTTCAAATAACATGTTTTTAAAAACTATTAATATATTTAAATACCCCGAAATATATATATAATGTATATGTGACGTATATACATACACTACATATATATATATACGTACTTTAAGTATATAGAGATATGCTTAATGTTACTCATTTACATTGAAAAAATTATGTATTTATTTTTAAATTTTTAAAGTAATTTAATACATATTTATTTTCCCTTATTAATATTTTAAATCTTTTCAAATAGTGGGAAAAATGTGCATTGAAAAAGTGCAGTGGCCTATTTTTAGTGTTTGACAATCACTATGGCTTAAAAGCATTAATTAATTTTAACTGTTTACAATTTTGTTCGCAATTACGTAATAATTAGTTTAATAATTATTTATTTATTTTGATTAGCACAGTAAGGCCTACAAGGCCCTGAAGTCGTTAAACAACAACAAACAAAACAGATGAATAACTATGTAAATAACTTCAAATACTTACCCGGATAGTGGGATAGGTTTTCGGATCGTCATAACTCAAAATGTAGAGAGCAGGAGCGTAACATTTGACAAATTTCACGTAATTCTATTAATTAACATAAATTTTATTTGGTTAGAAAATTAATAATAATTATTATAAAGTTAAAAAAATGACAAAAAGTTACATGAGGTGACGTCTCCTTGAGTTTACATACGTAGTCAGTTAATTCGTCGTGTGTTTGGTAAAATTTCTGTTGTTGAACGCAGTTTTTAGCGAATTCAAAAACCTAAATATTAAATAACAATAAATTATTTTTAGAAAGGTTTACTTTAAAATTAAACTGTTTTGTAAGTTTAAAAGCTTACCAGATCTGCTCTATTTTCAATAAGGCAAAATCGATAGTTTGCTTTCGTCTTGTCGCTCAAACCTAATTTAGAAAATCAAGAGAGACGGAAAAATTAATTAAAGACGTAATTTTTTCGATTATTAGCTAGATTTTTATAAACTTAAACAGAACATTATGGGGATAGATATTAGTAAAACATGAGAATACCTGCAAAAAGTTAATCGTATTCTTCCGACACTTACCACAATAACGTGGAAAGGCTTCTACAATATGTTTAACCGGATCATCTGGTCTAACATCCGAATCTTGCCAGCAATTAATTGCAGAAAAAGCAATGGTAAATACGAATAACTTCAGCATAAGCTCCATATTAGTCGATGCTGTATTTTCTAATAGATTTGTAAGTTGTTTGGGTATATATACAGTCATCCTATCGCGTGACAACAGCAGGTGTTCTGCTATATTAACCGGGAAAGTGAAAATTATATAACACCTAAAATAAAAAAAAAATACAAATTTAAATATGCTTAAAGTAATTTATTTATATACGAATTAACTAAGATAGATTACGTTGGGTTTTAGCAGAAAACCGCACATTTAGTGATCGACTAAATGTGATTAAAATTCGTTTTCATTACTTATTTATGATAAACAGGATTAAAATATTTATTAGGGTTTCTCTGATATTCCAAGTAAATCTTAATATTAATAAAATTTAATATTGTTAATTTAATTATTCGTTTTATCAGCAATACCGTATCTTAATGTCTATTTAAAGCAAATACATCGGTCGTTGAATTTTTGATCTTAATAATTTTATAGGGAAAACTTTTCTAAAATCGCTTAATCAGAATCAAAATCTATATATATCTTATTTGTTGTTTATAGAAAGTTTAATAAAACACTTGTCTGGTGTAGATAAATTGCAAAGATTTAAGCCTATAAACTTCCATTAATCATGTCCTCCTGCGTCTGCTTTTTCCATCATGTCTCCACTCTCATCTTTGTAACACCGTTCTTAAGATTAAGGAAAGAAAGACAGCGACAGTGAGATTTTCTAGGTCTACAGGTTTATCAAAATACAGCCCAATTATAAAAATGACAGTAAAATCTGAAGAACTTTTAATTGAATAAAAAAAGCAAAATGTACTTTGACAAATCATTATTTTCCAGACTGAAAACTTATCTGTCGCTTAGGCATAATCAGTAATAATTGTCGTTTCGCAATAATTGTTAATTGTATAGCATATATTAATATACTGGTATATATGCATACATAATAAGTTAAATAAATTATTCAATATATTTGTATATACTCTAGTGCCCAAAGATAGAGTTACCCTTAACATATGTTGTAAAACTGTAACTTTCATTTTGTTTAGTACCTACTACATAATTAATATCGTGATAGTTGATCTTAGATAAATATACGGCGAGTTTTTACTTACAATATCATGTCTGACAACACAACTTACATTCACACGGGAATGAACGAGGGGTGACTTTGTTATATGTAATTTAATATTATTAAAAAATAATTAAACTTCTATTTGCATGTGACTAAAGATAGATATCATAAATTATATATATTTATTTCGTATCTTTCAAATTTATATTTAATGACATTACGATTATTGATTAGTAAATAAATTTCATTATTTATACGAAAAACAAGGAATTCTATACCAGGATTATAGAAAAACATAAAAACAATCTCTGAATTTATGATTAAAGCTTGACGCTTCAGAGACAGAGAAACGACTTAATTAAAACAAAAGTTTAATTATTTCAATTATTGGATAGCGTAAAAACCAACGTTTACTGATGTGCCAATTTGTTAGTTTGTGTGGGGTTCGATCTTGTTCAAAAATTTTGAGCTTAATTCTTCCTGTTGCCGTGTGTACTTTCTTAATCTTAAGAAAGGTGTTAGATAGATTACTATATTGTTAAAGGAAAAGTTCGATGTACTGGGCACTAGTAATTTGAAATAGAAATCACATATTTTAAATGAAATAAATTAAAAACATGATTAAAATTTGCACCCTGCATGTGACAATGTTACTACAAATAATTGCTCGTTGTATTCAAATTTAACACTATATCTCTACCAATAGCTTTTTTAAACTACATATAATGTCTTTTCTACTTATCGTTTGAGATTATTATATTAATATTAACCTAATATATAAAGAAAAAAATAATCTCAGTAGATTAAATCAAGAAATTCGGTGTTTCATTTAGCATTTACATGCTTTAACATTACGTTTTATTATTGTATAACCTATTTAAAATAAAGTATTTTTTTTTAATTAACACCAAATTAACGTTTTCATTGAATGCATTTAAACATGCCTTATTTATTCTTCAAATATTTAATTTCGATCGCATTTACCGAGTTTTTACATGAAAAAATATAATGACAGTTTTTAATCTGTACGCCGACGGCGAGATGTGATAAATAAACCAGATAACAAAGGAAATTAGTGGGATCATTCACCTGTCTTGAATACTTTGAATTCGTTCGTACCTGCTTTGTATGCTTATTATAAATTTTGTGAAAGCCTGACAAAAACCTCTTGCAGGATTACTTTTTAGTTAATCTATAGCTTATATTTCAACAGTATCAAACGCATTAATTTGAAGTAATTTCATTTTAAACTTGTTTGATTTTTTTCTTTAAACCATCCACAATCTATCGATGCTTGTTTAATTTTAACGTAATTGTTAAATTACAAAATTAAAAGTCGATTAAAAAGTTAAATTGGGCGAGTCTCTGGTAAGATTCAATTCGTATACAAATAAATTTTGTTCTGCATAATTAAATCTTTATCAATTAATTATAATCTTCCTGGTAAGACATTAGAACACGCGCTACCGTCACCTGATAAGATGGCTGTATAAATACCCCCAGAACTAACAAATCTATTAAACAAAACGAGATTATCGGCGAACATGGAACTTATACTTAAGTTATTCGTATGTACCATTTCCCTTTCTGCAATTACCTGCAGGCAAGACTCGGCTGACAGACTCGCCAATCCGTTTAATCAGGTTGTACAGGCCTTCCAACGTCTTTGTGGTAAGTGTCGTAACGTACGATTACACTTTTGTATATAGTTTTACAAATATTTATCCTTATAATATTCTGTTTAAGCTGATAAATGTGTGGATAAGATTCAAAGAAATTACATTTATAATTATATTTTTCGCATTTTCAATTAGCTTTGACTGGAAAGAAACAAGCAGACGTTCGCTATTGCTTGATTGAAAATAGAGCAGAATTGGTAAATTTTAAAGTTTTAAAATGCTTTTATTCTGAAGTAAATTTTTCTAACAATAGTTTATGATAATTTCATATTTAGGTTATTGAATTTACTAAAAACTGTGTTCAACAACAGAAATTTTTCCAGACACACGACGAGATAACTGATTACGTTTGTAAAATTAGTCAGACGTCACCTCATGTAATTTTTTGAAACTTTTTAACGTTATAAGAATTATTATTAATTCCCTAATTAATAATATATTTATGTTAATAGGAATACGGGAAATTTGTAAAATGTTTCGGTTCTGCTCTGTACACTTTGAGTTTTGACGATCCGAAAACCTATTCCACTATCAATGTAAGTATTTAACATTAAATTTATTTCTATATGAATTAATAAATAATTATTGATCAGGTTTGTTTGTGATCATTTAATGGTTTTTGGGCCTGGTGGGCCTTAGTATGTCAATCGAACATTAAATAAATTATTACTAAACTAGTTACCGCGTAATTGCTGCAGTATTTAAAAAGGTTCTAATTAATAAATCATTTTAATTGATGATGACTGTCAGCACTTAAATTCAAACAGTACACTGAAATTCTAAGTGCATTTCTTACACATTTTTCGAAAACACTTAAATTAATACGGGAAATGCGTATATATTAAATTGCATAAGATATTAGAAAATAAATAAATAATTAAGCCAAACAATATTTCTTAAATTGTATATTCATTTTGTTTATATAATTTAAATTAAGAGATAATTTATTTTTTGTGTATACAATATAAATTATTGTAATTGTAAATTACTTTAATTTACTTATTTTTATTTCATTTTTTTTCAGCGATGCTTTGATCAAGCAGAAAATAGCCAACAAAAATGGATTTCTTCACTTTCTTTATTTCATTAAAATATTACATAAAAATTCGTATAATTTTCATTAAAAATCTTTCAGTAATTCTAAACTTTTCTGAATAATTGTATAAATATTATTTTTGTAACACGTTTACGGAATTATTTATATTAATTAATTTATATTCTAAATATTGAGTCAATTTCAATTGTAAAATTCTATTCAATTTATGACAAATTGCTGACATCAAGTAGTGTCAAAGACGAAAAACAAACGACAAATATAATAACATGAAGTTCTGTAAGTATAATATTAAGTTTTACAGAAGCATTCTATAATATTTATGAAACTTTTCTTAAGATTTTTTAAATAAAAAGTAAATTGGCACATCAGTAAACGTTGGTTTTTACGCTATCTAATAATTGAAATAATTAAACTTTTGTTTTAATTAAGTCGTTACTTTATCTCTGAAGCGTTAAGCTTTAATTATAAATTCGGCGATAGTTTTTACGTTGTTCTATAATTCTGGTAAAGAATTTTTATATTTTGCGTAAAGTTAATAAAATTTATTTACTAAATAATAATTATAATAAGTAATTAAACGTAAATTTCAACGATATGAAATAAATATTTCTACATTGTGATATCTACCTTTACTGATATGCAAATAAAAGTTTAATTATTTTTACAATAATATTAAATTACATATAACAAAGTTCCCCTTTTTCATTCTGTGTGAATGTAAGTGTGCTGTCCAATTTGATATCGTAGGTGAAACTCGCGGTATATTTATCTAAGATGGGATGCTAGAATAATACAAAACACATTTCTCTTCAGCATATTTTGAATCTTTCCACGTAATTTGTGAAGTAACTTTTTTCTAAACAGAGAACACTAAAGAAAATTTTGAACAGTTCCAATTTTTCGTGCCTAATCAATGTAACATGAAAAATTCTATAGAAAATACTAGTGTTTATGACGCTTATGATGTTTAAATTATACAGTTTTAACGAAGAAGTGAAAATGACCTATGTTTCAATTATAGAAAATTAATAGCTGCATGCATTAACATCTAATATAAATTATGTTGGAAAAGAACAAAACGTTTCTTAATAATTTTCAGTATAAACGTATTTTTTGCATCTTATTATCACACATTATAATATTCAATACGACAGTATTTACCTTTTCCTGAAAAATAATTAAATGTAGAAATTTGCTTTTTGTTGTGTGAACTTTATCTATTAACTCATTCATTTTAATTTGAAATAAAATATAACGTTCTTTAACTGTTACCATTTAAATTGTAGTAATAGTAGAAACCGCAGCATATTTAACTAATAATGCTATTTGCTGAATGTCTGTATTTTTATTGTTTAAAAATATGATTTAAATATACTGTATATATTTATATACACAGTAGTGCCCAAAAATAGAGCTACCCTTGACATATGTTTTAAAAATGTGACCTCTATTTTGTTCACCACCTACTACTAAATTACTATTGTGATGGTTGAGAAGAGCACAAAAAAAAATTGAAAATACTCAAACAGATTTTATTCAAATCTAATTTACAAAACAAAAAACTGAGATTTTATATTTCACACTGTGACAAAGGAAGTGTACTACGAAAGGAAGTATGCAGATTTGTCCAGTATTTTTAGGACAAAATATTAGTATTTCGTGGCGTAACCAGAGCTTCTGATCACTGAATCATAACTAGATTCCACTGAATCAGCTACATTATCAAGCATTGATTGGGGAATCTGACACCATGTTTTTGGTTGTCAGACCACAATTTATCCAGATTCGAATATGTACGCTAGCGAATACGGAACTCAACTTTATTCCAAAGATTATTTATGAGGTTTATCTCTGGCGATTGGGCTGGCTGTGACACAAGATTTACTTTTTTCTGTTAAAAGCATTGCTTTACCAAATTTGCTATGTGTTTTGTGTCATTGTCCAGTTGGAAGATTCATTTCCTTGGCATTAAACGACATGCATGAAGAAGCATTTGATTCTGCAATGGGACCTGATAAACGGTTTGATCCGTTATTCTATTAATTTTATGAATTGGACCAATTCCCATTGCAGAAAAATATTCTCATACCACTATGCAGCCACCACCATGCTTTATTTTAAGAACTATGTGATTCGAGTAATATGTAATACTGGTCATCTAACATATCGTATACAATCAATAGATTCATTACTCTATAACACCTTATACCATTTTTGTTCAGTCCAAGTGATGTGATCATGTGAAAACTTCAAATCTCAACATTGATGAGTGGTTTCTTTGCTGCTTATCTCACTGTAACCGAAAACTAGTCATACGTCTTCGACAGACCTTAAGCTTATATCTCGGTTAGCCACTTTACATTTTATATGTGAAGCAGTCAAACAAAGGTTGTCTGTACTCGTACATTTAATCAAACGATTCAACTGTGTTGTTGTTTTTCATGGTCAATCTGACTTTCCGGCAAAAACACTAGTCTCATATACTTGAAAACGCTTCTCCACTTCGCGACAACAGTTTTATGCACATTAAGAATTTTACCAATTTCAGTAAACGTCTTTTTTCACTTCAAATGCGTATCTACCATTCTTTGTTTGATATTATTTGATAATTGCATTCTTCCAGACAACTTACTTGATTCAATGGAACGTAGCTGTGATGCAGTTATCAGATTACGTCACAAAATACTAATATCTTGTCCTAAAATTACTGGACAAATGTGCATCCTTTTTTCGTAGCTGTACTTTTTTCACGGTGTAAAATATCAAAAATTCGTCTTTCCTTTCGTAAATCAGATATAAATAAAATGTTTTTGAGTTAATTGAGTATTTTGACTCTTTTTTGTGCTTTTCTCAATCATCACAATATTAATTATGTAATAGGTGGTGAACAAAATAGAGGTCACATTTTTAAAACATATGTCAAGGGTAACTCTATCTTTGGCCACTACTGTATAAATAAATATATATTGTATATGTAAATCATGTTTTTAAACAATAAAAATAAAGTTAATTGAATATGCTGCGGTTTCTGCTATCACTATAATTTAAAAGGTAACAGTTAAAGAACGTTATATTTTATTTCAAATTAAAATAAAGGCGTCAATGGAGAAAAATTCACACAAAAAAGGCGCATTTCTACATTTAATTATTTTTCAGGAAAAGGTAAAAACTATAATGTTAAATATTATAATAAGACGCAAAGAATACGTTTTTTTTCTAAAAATTAACACTTAACGTTTTGACATCGTAAAACCGTGTTGTATTTCTATTGTTGTTTCTAACACACAATGCAGTGAAATCCAGCGACCAGAGTATACGCCTATTAACTGAAATAAAGATGAAAATAAGCCAAGTGCTCGCTGGATTAGACTGCATCGTGTGTCAGAAACAACAATGTAACGCTTTCTTCTTTCCCAACTAAATTCATATTAGATATTATTGCATGCAACTATTAATTTTCTATAATTGAGACATAGGGTCATTTTTATATCTTTGTTAAAATTATATAATTCAAACATCATAAGCGTTATTTAAGCTGTAGTAGTGATTTTTATAGTTCATTTCACATTTTATAATAGACATTGTGGTTTCAACACCAGTATTTTCTATAGAATTTTCCATGTTACATTGATTAGGCACGAAAAATTAGAAATGTTCAAAATTTTCTTTAATGATTCCTGTTTAAAAAAAGTTACTTTACAAATTACAATAAAAGATTTAAAATATGCTGAAGGGAAATGTGTTTGTATTATTCTAGAATCCAATCTTAGATAAATATATACGGCAGGTTTTCACTT
The DNA here is from genome assembly GCF_030686945.1 of Centruroides vittatus. NCBI lineage: Eukaryota > Metazoa > Arthropoda > Arachnida > Scorpiones > Buthidae > Centruroides > Centruroides vittatus. Next base: position 73,557 of record NW_027122724.1, on the reverse strand, counting down.
ACGATATCACGTCTGACAGCACATCTTACATTCACACAGGAATGAAGGAGGTGAACCCACTTATATGTAATTTAATATTATTACAAAATAATTAAACTTATATTTGCATGTGACTAAAGATAGATATCATAAAGTAGAGATATTTATTTCTTATCGTTAAAATTTACATTTAATGACTTATTATGATTATTATTTAGTAAATAAATTTCATTAACTTTACGAAAAATACCAGAATTATAGAAAAACATAAAAATCATTGCCAAAGTTATGATTAAAGATTAACGCTTCAGAGATAAAGTAACTACTTTTTATTTAAATAAAACTTAAGAAAAGTTTTATAAATATTAAAGAATGCTTCCATAAAACTTAATATTATACTTAGAAAATTTTACTTTATTATATTTGTCATTTGTCTTTCACCTCTGACACTACTTGATGTGTGTTAGGAATAATATACACTTTTTTTAAAAGATTTCACAACAGCGAGTTATTAATTATCAAAAATTGAATAGAATTTTACTATTTAAATCGACTCAATATTTAAAATATAAATTAATATAAATAATTTCGTAAACGTGTTAAAAAATAATATTTGTACAATTATTTAGAAAAGTTTAGAATTATAAAGGTTTCTAATGTAAATTATACAAATTTTTCTGTAATATTTGAATGAAATAAAGTGAAGAAATCGATATATGTTGGCTATTTTCTGCGTGTTCGAAGCATCGCTGAAAAAATAAAATGAAGTAAAAATAATTAAATTAAAGTAATTTACAAATATAATAATTCATATTGTATACACAAAAAATAAATTATCTCTTAATTTAAATTATATAAACAAAATGAATATACAATTTAAGAAATAGTTTGGCTTAATCATTTATTTATTTTTAAATATCTCATGCAATTTAATATATACGCATTTCCCGTGTTAATTTTTTAAGTGTTTTCGAATAATGTGTAAGAAGTGCACTTAAATCTGCAGTGTCCTACTTTTAGTATTACGGTCATAATATTGAATTTAACTGCTGACAGTCATTATAAATTAAATTTAAAAGCTGTTGCAATTACGCGGTAATTACTTTAGTATTAATTTATTTAATGTTCGATTGGCTCGGTAGGCCCACCAGGCCCATAACACATTAAACAATCACAAAGAAACCCGATCAATAATTATTTATTAATTCATATAGAAATAAATTTAATGTTAAATACTTACGTAGATAGTGGGGTAGGTTTTTGGATTATCGAAACTCGAAGTGTACAGAGCAGAACCGAAACATTTGACAAATTTCCCGTATTCCTATTAACATAAATATATTAAAAGATAGGAAAGTAATAATAATTAATATAACGTTAAAAAGTTTCAAGAAATTACATGAGGTGACGTCTGACTGATTTTACAAACGTAATCAGTTATCTCGTCGTGTGTCTGGAAAAATTTCTGTTGTTGAACACAGTTTTTAGTAAATTCAATAACCTAAATATGAAATTATCATAAACTATTGTTAGAAAAATTTACTTCAAAATAAAAGCATTTTAAAACTTTAAAATTTACCAGTTCTGCTCTATTTTCAATCAAGCAATAGCGAACGTCTGCTTGTTTCTTTCCAGTCAAAGCTAATTGAAAATGCGAAAAATATAATTAAAGATATGATTTATTTGAATCTTATTCACACATTTATCAGCTTAAACAGAATATTATACAGATAAATATTTGTAAAACTATATACAAAAGTGTAATCGTACGTTACGACACTTACCACAAAGACGTTGGAAGGCCTGTACAACCTGATTAAACGGATTGGCGGGTCTGTCAGCCGAGTCTTGCCTGCAGGTAATTGCAGAAAGGGAAATGGTAAATACGAATAACTTAAGTATAAACTCCATGTTCGCCGATAATCTCGTTTTGTTTAATAGATTTGTTACTTCTGAGAGTATTTATACAGCCATCTTATCAGGTGACGGTAGCGCGTGTTCTAATGTATTACCAGGAAAATTAAAATTAATTAATAAAGATTTAATTGTGCAAAACAAAATTTAATTGTATACGAATTGTGTTTTACCAAAGGCTCGCGCATTTAATTTTTTAATCGACTTTTAATTTTGTAATTTAACAATTACGTTAAAATTAAACAAGCATCGATAGATTGTGGATGGTTTAAAGAAAAAAAATCAAACAAGTTTAAAATGAAATTACTCCAAATGAATGCGTTTGATACTGATGAAGGATAAACTATAGATTAATGAAAAAGTCATCCTGCCCGAGATCTTTTTGTCGGAGTTTTACAAAATTTATAATAAGCATACAAAGCAGGTACGAACGAATTCAGGGTATTCAAGAAAAGCGATTGATCCCATTAATTTTCTGTGCTATCTGGTTTATTTATTATATTTCGTTCGCCTGCGTTCACATTAACAAAATTTGGGTATACTATAGATTACTCCCTATGCAATTTCGTGTGTTTGAATATATATCTGAACTCAGGGGACCGAGACGAGTTCAACGATACTCTACTTTTGGACCGGAGACGAAAAATAAAAAAGTTATCGTACTTTTTTCCGGAGATCGCGCGATGATGGGAAGTCGCATCGCTCTCTCCGCTCTCGTATCGCGTGTTTAACGCTCCGGGAGATGACCGTAGTCCGACGTCACGGTTTGCAGACTTTACCGCAAGATGGCAATACTAGCAACTACGGTGCCGTCTGCATGAGAGCATTAAAAAAGTATGGTAACTTAAAAAGTGTGATAATTTTTTTATTTTTCGTCTCCGGTCCAAAAATAGGGTACCGTTGAACTCGTCTCGGTCCCCTGAGTTCAAATATATAATCAAAGTCCTGAAATTCCATAGGGAGTAATCTATAGTACACTCCAAATTTTTATTTTTAAAATCATCGTCATTAATATATATATATATATATATATATATATAAATTTTTATGTAATATCCCGGTAAATGCAGTCGAAATTAAATATTTGATAAATAAGACGTGTTTGAATGCATTAGATGAAAACGATAATTTGATGTTAATTTAAGAAAAACCCTATTTTTTATGGATTATACAATATTAAAACGTAATGTTAAAGCATGTAAATGCTAAACGTAACACTATATTTCTTCATTTATTCTACTCAGATTATTTTTCGTATTTACAAATTACGCTGATATTGATATAATAATTCTCAGACGATAAGTAGAAAAGGCATTGTATATAGTTTGAAAAAAGCTATTGGAAGAGATAAAATGTTAAATTTAAATACAACGAGCAATTATTTCTAGTGGCATTGTCACAATGCAGGGTGCAAATTTTAATCATGTTTTTAATTTATTTCATATAAAATATGTGATTTCTATTTCAAATTACTAGTGCCCAGTACATCGAACTTTTCCTTTAACAATATAGTAATCTATCTAACACCTTTCTTAAGATTAAGAAAGTACACACGGCAACAGGAAGAATTAAGCTCAAAATTTTTGAACAAGATCGAACCCCACACAAACTAACAAATTGGCACATCAGTAAACGTTGGTTTTTACGCTATCCAAAAAATAGTTTTTTTTTTCAAATTAACAACAAGTTATTGCACTCATTAAATGCATTCAAATTCGTCTATTTTATCGAATATTTAATTTCGGCTGCATTTACCGGGATATAACATAAAAAAATATAATGACAGTGATTTTAAAAATAAAAATTTTTTAATCTGTACGCAGGCGGCGAGATGTGATAAATAAACCAGATAGCACAGGAAATTAATGGGATCAGTCACCTGTCTTAAATACCTTGAATTCCTTCGTACCTGCTTTGTATGCATATTATAAATTTTGTAAAACCCCAACAAAAAAAACCTCGGGAAGGATGACTGTTTAACTAATCTGTAGCTTATCCTTTAACAGTATTAAACGCATTTATTTGGAGTAATTTCGTCTTAAAATTGCTTGATTTTTTGCTTTAATCGTATATTAAATGGGCGTGTTTCCGGTAAAACACAATTCGAATACAAATGAATTTCGTTTTGTATAATTAAATCATTATTTTATTTTTATAGCTACTGAATTTTAACTTTCCTGGTAAGATATTAGAACACGCGCTACTGTCACCCGATAACATAAGGTATAAATACTTTCACAAAAGATGTATCAGACAGAGCGAGATTATCGTTAAATATGGAGGTCGTGCTGAAGTTATTCGTATTTACCTTTGCTTTTTCAGCAATTACTTGTTGGAAAGATTTGGCTGAAAGACCCGCGGATCCGTTTAACTATGTTTTAGAGGCTTTCCGACGTTATTGTGGTAAGTGTCGGTAACAAGCGATTACGTTTTTGTATATAGCTTTACCTATAATATTCTGTTCACGTTTATAAAAATTTAGAGAATATTCAAAGAAATTATATCTTTAATTATTTTTTCCGTCTTTCTTGCTTTTTAAATTAGCTGGGACGAAAGAGACAAGAAGAAACCATCGCTTTTGCTTGATTGAAAATAAAGCACAATTAGTAAGCTTGAAGTTTCGGAAAAGTTTTGTTTAACATAAATATTTCTAGTAATAATTAATTGTTATTTAATATTTAGGTAATTGAATTAGCTAAAAACTGTGCACAACAGCAGAAGTTTTTCCAAACAGTTGACGAGATATCTGATTATATTTGTGAAATCAGACAGACGTCACCTCACGTAATTTTTCGACACTTTTTACGTTTGAATAATCATTATTAATTTCCTAACTCAGTAAAATTTATGTTGATAGGAATACGCAAAGTTTGTAAAATGTTACGCACCCGCTCTTCACACTTTAAGTTTTGACGATCCGAAAACTTATGCCACTAACAATGTAAGTATCTATTAAATTTATATGTGAATTCATGAATGATTATCGATAATTTGTTGTTGTTTAACGTCTTCAGGGACTGGTGTACCTTGCTGTGCCAATCAAACACTATATAAATTATTATTAAACTAATTAGTGTGTAATTTCAAAAGAATTTTAATTAAACAGTTATAATTTATTAATGATTTTAAGCCATAATGATTTTCAGCAGTTAAATTTAATATTAATCTACAATATTACTTATACTACTTGTAAATTATTTTAATTCATTTATGCTTATTTTATTTTATTTTTCAGAGATGTCTTGATCAAGCTGATAATAGCCAACAGAAATCGATTTCTTCACTTTCCTCATTAACATTTCATTAGAAAATTACGGAAAATTTACTTGTATAAATTTTATTAAAATTTTTGTATAATTGTAAATTTCTGTAAAAAAAATCGGGTTAATGTAATTTTTGTAACTCTTTTATATTAATTCATGCTATAAGTTTTGAGTCGGTTCACATTGTAAAATGCTATTCAATATTTCATAATTGATAATTAGCTGTTGTGTAATATTTAAAAAAAGTATATTGTATTCGTGACTAACATTATGTACTGTGAAAGCAGCAAACAACGAATATAAGGAAGTGAAATTTTCTAATTAGAATATCTAAATTTATAGAAGTATGCATTAATATTTATAAAACTTTTGTTAACATTTTTTAAATAAATATTAAATCCGCACTTTTGTAAGCGTTGCTTTTTAGCTATAGAATACAGTAGAGAACCGAAAATCGGAATCAATTGGGGACTGGTTGTTCAGATTAGTGATTTGTTCCGATTACCGATTATGTACGAAAAAATGCATTAACCTGTCCGATGTTCAAATTTTTCTCCGTTGCGTGTCGCTTCGTGTTGAATTTTTCTCCGTTGCGTGTCGCTTCCTGTTGAATTTTTCTCCGTTGCGTGTCGCTTTGTCTTGAATTTTTCTCCGTTGCGTGTCGCTTCGTGTTGAATTTTTCTCCGTTGCGTGTCGCTTCGTGTTGAATTTTCCTCGATTTTAAACCTAACGTAAATTTTTATAATAATAATCGAAGCTATCGTATCGTTAAAAATTATTTCTGCATTTTGTACAAACAAAATTAATATATTGAAGAACATAAAAACATGAAAATTGTACTTTAGAAGTAAATCTAGTATCAAAAACGTTCGATTCAGCACGACACACTCTGACTGAAAATCGTTCCGATTACCGGCGATTCCGATTACCAGGGTTCCGATTAACGAGTCTCTACTGTAATTGTAATAATTAGAATATTGTTTTAATTTTTAAGATTATCAGATTATAGTACTTCTTATTTGATTTCACCGGGTGCAATAATTAGGTTTCCTTTCTTTCAAGGCTAATTAGAAAATGTTTAGATGGGTTCAAAATATGCCCAATTTGTCGCAAAAACGCATTTAAAATAATACAGTAAAAGCCGAAGTGAAGATCTCGTGACGTTATTTCTCGAACTCTGTCTCGTTGAGTTGGGTTCCGTGTGTGTCACGATCCTATGGTTAATACAGGTTCGATGAAAGCACCCCTCCACACTCAATTGAGAGAATATTTACAGTTTATTTACAAAAAAGGATACGTAGTATATACAAGTTTGACAACATTACAAGGACATACAGGACAATAAAGTGTGATGTCTTACGTAACAGCTTGACCTTCGGGAACTATTAAGCTTAGTTCACACTGAGGGCGATTCGCTGGCGAAAGCGAAAAACAGAGCGAATAACACGTCAGACACGACGTCGTTTCCGGCGGATTTTACTATTTCGCGAATCGCTTCGAAGTTCGAAACCGTCGAACTTTTTCGCTAGCGAAAAAATTTCGCCACCAATCAGATTCCCTCTAGTTGTCACGTGGGTTTTGTTGTTTTCAAGATGGCGACACAAACTTCTCGGTGTAGAGTAGATATCGAAAAAACTATTAGAAGAAATGGAAGCTGCTCCAGTTTTGTATATAAAAATGGATCGAAGGTACAAAGACATTCAATTGAATGAAAATCGGTGGAAGTTGATTGCGGCGCGTCTTAATTTGACAGGTGAGTAAAGTTTGTACTTGTAGTTAAGCCTATCATAAACTATTCGGTATAAAATGAACAGTCAAATTTGAAGCACGTGCATTTGTATATTATTTCTTATTAGTAACCTAAATTATTTATATAAGATTATTTGTGTGGCACGTGGTTAACAACAAGATATCGGAAGCAGCCATTTTGTTTTTCGAGATGACGTTTTCGCTTGCTTGCAAATGATTGGCTGCTTATAATTCGCAATCCGCTTTTCGCGTTTGGTTGTAGGGTCAATTTCGCTAAGTGAATAAAAATCGCTTTTTGCATTCGCTTTCGCTATTTGCTCAGTGTGAACTAGGCTTTAGACTCTGGGAAGCCTCAGTCAGTCTGTGGAGTCGGCTCAACTATACGGCTATCCAGTTTCCTTACTTAACCGTCCCTGAGATCGTTGTCAGAGGAGAACACTCTGTCTACCCTCAGCGGGCTGTCCAAGTGCCCGAGACTACCGTATTATCAGTCTCTTGCCCTTCTCCCCTTCCTTCTCGCCCGTCTTACTACTTAAAGAGTTTTTGGACGAAAACTTCCGACCAATCAGGATTCTTCTTTTCATCGGAAGATTTCCAAAACGTCGGCTCTTCTCCCGACGAAACAGCTTACCGTAACGTCCGTCACTTGTTTACATTTTTTTCTATGAGCTAACATGTGGCAAACACATTGCCTGCCCACACACAAGTCCAATAAACAAAGACGGTACTCCCTTTGTTTTCCCCGACTGTTTACAAATACAAACCCAGGTGGAACCAATTTAAAAGGTCGTGTCGCTTTTGTCCCTACTATGTTAAAAGCGATCCTTTACAGCCGAGTTCTTTAGGGTAATCCTTAATCCTGTCCCTCTCTTTCGCGAGGACCAAATTCTTAAATATTTCTTCTTAAGAACTTGAAGAGCACCATGCAACTCGCGAGCCACAGTTTGGGCATCACAATGTTTCTATACTTCGTACTTGTGTGAGTGTAAGTCGTACTGTCAGAGGTAATATCACAAATAAAAAACAGCCGTATGTTAGAATAATACAAAACACTTTTATCTGCGGCATAATTTAAACATTTTATTGTATTTTGTAAAGTAACTTTTCCGTTTTTAAATAGAAAACATCACTGAAAATTCTGATCATTACAAATTTTTCATGCCTAATCAATATGACATAGAAAATACTGGTGTAAAAAATAATATCTATTTTAAGATATGAAATGACCTCTACAAATCACTCCTATAGAATTATTGTGACGTTTATACGTTTGAATTATACAATTTTAATACACCTCAGTGAATACATTTACATCTATTAAACAATTTATATATTATGACATATATGTTATGATATTAAATTCATTAAAATACACAAATGTTTTGGAATTATTTCACTTTTATGTGTTGTCGGACTATTTTTCAAACACTTTTGTAAGATTTTTTGATGGTGGTGTGTTATATCTGACACCAAGTAATGTAGGTTACGCCTACTACACATGTTTTTACCGTATTAATGAATGTCAATAACGCGATCTCAAATGTATAACTAGAGAAAAGAGGATGGAGTAGGAAATGACGAGATTCGGTATAAAAAGAGTAACTCGACACAAATTACTACACTTAAACATTTATTAAACACCACGAAAGTTGCTACAACATATTACACAGAGAATTCGGGTTTCGCGGAAAGAGAGATTACAAACATTTGGTACATCACAATCCAAAACTAGATTTTCCGTTATAGAATATTAAAACGTAATGTTAAAACATGTAAATGCTAAACGAAACAATGCAAGCTGCAATTTTTAAATATACTTTTAAATTTATTTAATTTAAAATATATGCTCTTTACTTCAAATTACTCTGCCTAGTACTTAACAATAGTCATCTATCTAACACCTTTCTTAAGTTAAGGAAGGACAGACAGAGACAGCGAGAATTAAGCTTCAAATGTGTAAACGAAATCGAACCCCACACACACTAACAATCAACTCGACAATATATAATTGCTATAGCATTTCTTTTATATAAACATATATTTTATTTAATGTACCTATTTATAAAGCTTTAATTAATTGTTATTATCGGAAAGTTGCCACCGCCTTCTTCTCCTACTGATTTTCCAATGTCTGGATTCAAAGACCGAGAACAAACATCTACATTATGGCAGATAGATGTTTATCACGTATTCTTGATCTGTAAGCCGTTTTATATGATTTTAGAGCATTGTGGCAGCGGGCCACAAAAAATCACATCAGGAGGCCGTTAGTTTCACACTCCTGCTCTGACGTATTTGCTGCTTTGAATACGACGTAAAAAGGCTGATTACAGTGAGTAGTCGCCCGTACTTCTACCTATTCAGTATCTGTATCCTATTGTGAATTAGTGATTTTCTGTGTCCTGAGGTTCCTCCTCATTCTTCTACTTGCTTCTTCTCTTCCGAACTGCTATGAAAAGGACTATAGTCTGATTTTTAACGTGGATTCTAGTTCTGGTATGTAAAGTACCAAAGATTTGTAATCTCTCTTTTTTCGCCAAACCCAAATTTTCTGTGTAATGTGTTGTAGCAACTTTCGTGCTGTTTAATAAATGTTTAAGTGTACTAATTTTTGTCGAATTACTCTTTTTAAATTGAATCTCTTCATTTACTACTCCATCTTCCTACCTCTAGTCTCACTTAAGAGACCGCCTCATTGACAGCCATAAAAACAGTCAAATACTCGTGTAATTCTGACACCAACTTTAATTCTTATTGTAAACTTCTAAACATAAAAATATGAATAATTAAATAATTTGATGTATAAAAAATACAGAATATTATCCACGTCTTAAATAAAAACTATTTCGTTATGTTTCGAATATAAAGCATACAGTGCCATGACGTTCAACTGCCATTTTACCATAAATATACGCTTTATTGAAAAGTTGAGTTGAATTGTTTTTGAATCCGATTGTTTTAGGAACAGTACAACAAAACAATCCTTTAAAATACGTGTAAATCTTATTTATAATTGTGCGGTGATAGTTTATAAAACAAATTTGTATAATAGTACCTTAATATATTTACGATATTAGGTACTAAAGAGGTAGGAATTGATGAAGAGTATGAGATCCGAAATAAATTCTCTTGTAATTAATATATAATATAAGTAAATAATTTTAAAATAACTGATAAATACAATAACTAGTTTCATTTTTAAAAAATACGAAATTTCCACACAACAATTATAATAAAATCTTTTAAAATAGTTAATAAACGACATCGTTTTCAATTTTGCAAAACGTATCAAATATTCTGTCACATATAATAGAATATTATGTATTACAACAGAAAACAATATCATAAGCATAACATATGATTTATTTATAACAAATAACCAACAACAAGAGTGTTGAAAAGATGATGATAATACTGATTGCATTATTTTAAAAAACTCCTTGTGTTTGGAAACACAATTAGTTCCTTTCTGGCAAGCACAATATTAGTTCGGCAAAGCTCAAATTTTGTAATTTAAAAAGTGTTTCATTTAATATATACTATAAAATTTGGAATATAATTAGCTTAATAGATGTAAAAATATTTGCTGAGGTGTAATAAATTGTATTATTCGAACATTATAAACGTTAGAATAATTTTATAGAAGTAATTTTTAAAGGTCACCTTATATATTGGGATGAATATTATTTTTTAACACCAGTATTTTATATAGAATTTTTCATGTTACATTGATTAGGTATGAAGTATTTGCAATGTCCAGAATTTTTAGTAATGTTTTCTGTTAAAAAAAAGAAACAGGATACTTTACAAAATACAATGAAATGTTTAAAATATGCTAAAGAAAAATGTATTGTGTATTATTGTAGCATCCAATCTTAGTTAAATATACGGCTATTTTTTGCTTATCATATCACATCTGACAGTACAACTTGATCTCAAATACGTGTGAAGTAGGCAAACCTTCTTATAATAATTTAATATTATTAGAAAGTAATTAATCTTTTATTTGCACGTAAGAAAAGATACATATTACAAAGTAAACATATTTATTTTATATCGTACAAATTTACATTTAATGATGTATTATCACTACGATTCAGTAAATAAATTGTATTTACTTTACGTCTTATTTACTTTACCAGTATTATAGTACAACGTAAAAATGATCGCCGATTTTATGATTAATGCTTAACGCTTTACACATAAAATAGCGAATTAATTAAATTAGAATTATTCGCAATCGAATTAATTGTAATAATTAAAACAAATTTCTAATTATTACAATTATTTGAAATCTTAAGAAGTAACGTTTACTAATGTGCAGTTTCAATTTTTATTTTAAAATGTTAACAAAAGTTTGATAAATATTAAAGAAGCTTCTAAAAATTTAAATATTCTACTTACAAAATTTCGTTTCCTTATATTCATTGTTTGTTCTCTGCTTTCAGAATACTTGATGTGTGTCTCGAATACAATTAACCTTTTTCTTTTAAATATTCTACAACAGCCAATTATCAATCATCAAAAACTTCAATATCATTCTGTAATGTGGACCGACTCAAAATTTATAACGTAAATTAATGTAAAGAATTTCATAAACGAGTGGCAAAAATAACATTTATAAACTTTCTTATAGAAATTTAGAATTACACAATAATTTTAATAATAAGTATACAAGTGAATCTTCTGAAATTCTTCGATGAAATGATAATGAGGAGTCAAGAAATCGTTTTCTGTTGGCTATTTTCTGCTTGTTCAATACATTTCTGAAAAAATAAAATAAAATAAGCATAAATAAATTAAATTAGCTTACAAATAATATAATTCATATTGTAAATATATATATATTTATAAATTATCTTTTAATTAAATTTATATAAACGAAATTATGTGTAAAATAACATGTTTTTAAACAGCCTTAATACATTTAACAACAAATAGCTCAAAATATATGTATATGTGGCGTATATATATATATATGTAGTGTACGCAGTTTAAGTATATAGAGATAAGCTTAATGTTACTCATTTATATTGAAAAAAATATGTGTATAAATATACACATATTTTTTTAAGCAATTTAATATATATGCATTTTCCCATATTAATTTTTTAAATCTTTTCAAATAGTGGGAAAAAAGTCATTGAAAAAGTGCAGTGGCCTGTTTTTAGTGTTTTGTCGATAATATTGAATTTAACTACTGACAATCATTATGGCTTAAAAGCATTAATTAATTATAAATGTTTACAATTCTTTCGCAATTACGCAATAGTTAGTTTAATGATAATTTATTTATGTTTAATTAGCACAGTAAGGCCCAGCGGCGTAGCGAGGGGGATGCAAGGGGGTCTATCATGCTCCGATCGCCACTCGCAGAGGGGCGAACAAATGGTCTCTAAGACAAGCTATATGTGTTTTTGGAGGGGAGAGGAGGCGACAATAAAGTGTCGGGCCCCGGGCGCCAGTAATGTTCTCTACGGTACTGGAAAGGTACACCAGGCCCTAAAGACGTTAAAGAGAATATTAGAGTTTTAAATATATACTGGTAAAACGTGAAACTATATACTAAAACGAATTTGTATGTTACCAACACTTACCACAATAACGTTGGAATGCCTCTACAACATAGTTAAACGGACCCGCGGGTGTTTCAGCCGAATCTTGCCAGCAAGTATTTGCTGAAAAAGCAAAGGTAAATACGAATAACTTCAGCATGACCCTCATACTGGTATTCGCCGATAATCTCGATTCGTCCAATAGATTTGTAAGTCGTGGGGGGTATTTATACAGTTATTTTATCGTATGAGAGTTGAGCGTGTTCTGTTATCTTTGCAGGAAAATGAAATTTATATAACACATATAAAATAATACATATTCAATTATGCAAAACGTAATATATTCTAATACGAATTGGTCTGATTTACCAGAGTTTCGCACATTTAATAATGGATTAAATATGATTGGAATTCTCTGTCAATAGTGAGGTTTTGGCCGACGTTTTCAACGCGAAAACGTAATGATCTGATTCTAATGGTGTTAATAAACTGATGTGAGATGTTTGCATATGTTTTTTATTAACATTTATTAAGGCGTATTTCTTTAATGAAAATGACACTTGGTAAGGCTGCAAGTCTTAACGTACTGTACAGTACGTACTTGAAAATATTCTCATCCTTCCTAGACAGGCAAATAGTTAAGAAAAATTGCAATTTTAATTGCAAAAAGGAATTTAAAATGGTAATCACACACTATGGGGGTATTGTTTAGAAATGTCAGGAAACTTGTGAGATTCATGGAGAAAAATCGACTGGAAAGCCTGCAATTATAACAAAGAGTGATCGCTAGCATCTTCCTGAAATACTTAAAAAGTCGAGGAGCATCATTGTGTAAATTAGTGAAGGAATGGAATAAAGTTACTTGAAAGAAAGTTATAAAAGAAACTTGTCGTATCCATCTGCACAAACTTGGCTACAGCTTCTATCAGTAAGAAAATGTTATTATATTTAATTAACAATTATGATATGTAAATTATTTTTTTAGACAAAGCAAAACCACTTCTGACAAAAACACAAATAAAAGATCAATGGAAGTGGGCCAAACTGTACCAATGCTGCACACAACAGCAATGGAAGAAAGTTGTTTGCAGCGATCAGGCAAAGTTTTCAGTCTCTATCGGAGCAAATAGATAAAAAGTCATTATAAAGCGTAAAGAAAATACTATGGTAACCGTCTACATCGCACTGTAAAATTCCCAGCAAGTGTTATAATGTGGAGTTGCATATAAGCAGAAAATGTGGGAGATTTGCATTTCATCGAAGAATCAGTAAATGCAGCAAAATACGAACAAATTCTAGAGGAAAACATATTATCATCATTTCAAACTTTACAGAATAACAAACATTTTATTTTCCAGCAAAATGCCATACTGCTAAAACCACCAAGGCTTGGCTGGCATACACAAAAAAAGTCCATCGAGTAGTCTCGATTTTCCCTTATAATATTGAAGATAAAATTAAACATGCATTGAGAAAATGTCATCGATGAATTGTGGATGGGTTAAAGCAAATAATCAAGCAAATTAAGAATGAAATTACTCCAAATGAATGCCTGTTTGATATTATTAAAGGATAATCTAGTGATTGATTAAAAAAACATGCTGTTCGAGATGTGTATTTGTCGGGTTTGTACAAAATTTATAATAAGCATACGAACGAGTTCAAGGTATTCAAGACAGGTGACTGATCCCAGTAATTTCCTGTGTTATCTGGTTTATTTATCACATCTCGTTCGCGTGCGTTCTGATTAAAAAATTTATATTCCTAAAATTACTGTCATTATATTTTTTTGATGTAATAACCCGGTAAATGGAGTCGAAATTAAATATTTAATAAATGAGACGTGTTTGAATGCATTAAACGAAAGCGATAATAAGATGTCAATTTTAAAAAGAGCTCTTTTCTGTTGAAACAATAATACGCTATGGAATATACACAATTGAAACGTAGTGTTAAAATATGTAAATGCTTAACGAAACACCGAATGTCTCGATTTATTCTATTCAGATTATTTCTTGTATTTATAAATTAAGTTGATGTTGATTAAATTATCATCAGAGGCAAACCTACGAGAACAATACTATTGGTACAGATTAAAGATTAAATATAGATGCCTGGATTAAATTTTTAAGACATTTTCCATATATTTAATTTAAAATACGTTCTCTCTACCTTAAATTAGTACTGTAGTGTCGTTTCCGTGTACATACATCAAACATTTCGAAATGGAATCGTGCCAGTCATCTATTACGTACTTTCAAGGAACTGTTTGGATTTAAATAATTGATTTTAGGCTGCGAGTTATCCAAATTTTATAAACTTCTGTTATTAACTTTTGTGTCGAAGGAACAAATTATATTCATATTTATTTAATGTTTCGAGGCCTAGTAAATGCTTCATAAAGGTTTATTCATCTACTTAAGTTCTATTAAATATTCAGCAATTTATTTGAGAATAAGCTTATAATAAACACGACGTAAGTAAAAGGAAAGTGAATATAATTTGTTACTAATTTTTACGTCATTACTTTAGTTAATCAAGTACAGTACATTCTGTTTTTTTATCGTAAGATCTTAATCTGTAATGTTAACACGTCGTTTCCAATTACTTAACTGTTAAATCGGTTCGATGACTTATTCCTTATTTCCGGGTTAAAATAATGTTTAATGAATATCTGAGATAAATATTCAATATCAATATTCGGAATAACGAACAAATATATATTTATATATATATCTTTGTTATTATATTTTCTACTGATAGGAATAACAGAAGTAACTTTGGTTGAGTCTTAAAGTAAATTTTTAACATGCTTCTTCTAAATAGTACTAATATTGTCTTAAAAATTTATATTTTACGTAAATAATATTTATCTTTTATATTTTACTAGTTTAGAATCGATTATAAATTCAACCTTAAAGATATAAAATATCGTTTATTTTTTATTGATCAATGACTAGATAAATAAATCACTTTTACTTTCCTGGTTGTTATATATATATCAGAGGGAAAGTATGGCAATATGACAAAAAATAACCCCTTCTCTTTGAGGTGTTTTTTACATTTTTGGACTCGGTACACCCTGAAAATTCGAGAAATTTAAAGAACTTCGGTTTTTTTTCTACAAATGTGACTGTGGGGAGTACAATTTTGTTTACAAATTTGAAGCTTAATAACTCGTGTGTTTTATCGAAAATTCCTGAAATTTCGCACCGTTGTTTGGATATTAAGGAGATCGATGAGGATAAAATTTGGTGGTTATACACCGAGAGGGTGGAGAGATAAAAAAGGTCATGTTTATCTCCAATAAAGACACATTTAACGACGATTTTACTCGTTATTAGCATTTAAAAAGTTTTCAAACCTATACCTATTTTGTAGATTAAGCTTTTCGAGCCATTTTTTTAATAATTAAAAATATTAAAAGATTAATCTATAAAACTAAAAACCCTAAATCTCTAAATCTAACTATAATCTAATATTAATTGAGTTAGGAAAAAACAAAACGTTGCGTGTCTGTTTTTAGGATCTTATTACACATTATAATACTCAACACGACAGTTTTTATTTTGTCTTGATAAATAATTAAATGTGAAAGTGCGCCCTTTTAATGTGAATTTTTTCCATTGAATAATTCAACAAAATTTGAAATAAAATATAACTATCTTTAATTGTTCTGTTTTTAATTATAGACAGTAAAAATTTCAGAACATCCAACTACTATAGCTATTTTCTAAATACCTTTATATTTTATACTTTAAAAAACATAATATATATATATTTATTGAATAAATAATTTAAATTATTATATATGCATATATATGTATATTAATATATGCAATGCAAAAAACAATTAATGCAAAACGACAAATATTACGGATTATGCCTACGCAACAGACAAGTTTTTAGTATAGAAAATAATAATTGGTCAAAATATATTTTCCCTTATTTATTTAATTAAAATATTTTAATATTTCTGCCATTGATTTAAATAATTAAGACAAAAATATACCGAAATCAAACACAAATGATTTGTTGTATGTGACAATTAACAAGTCTTTTGTTTAAAGTAAATTTTTAACATTGTATTTTATGAAAATCTATAAAATTATAGCTAATTGGTTATTTTTTAATGAAAATATATAAATATTCGCAATTTATAGACAGCAAGAAGTATTTTATTTAACTTCCTATACACAAAAAAGGTATATTGATAGATTTCGGTTGAGATAAGCGATTTTTATGACAGTTTTCCCTATTCAAATCAATAAGATCAAAAATTCATCGACCGATGTAATTGCTTTAAATAGATATTAAGATATTATATTAGCAAAAAACAAATAATTGAAATTATAAAATTAATATTTAATTTGAATATCAGAAAATCTGTTATAAATATACTAATTGTGTTTAGCAGAGAAAAGTAATAACGAATTCCAATCATATTTAATCGATAATTAAATGTACTGATTTTTTATAAAACACAACGTAATCTTTTTTTAATCAATTGCTTTAAAAATAAAGTGCGTTCTGCATATTAATTCGTGTTATTTTATTTTAGGTGTTGTAGAATTTTCATTTTCCTGGTAAGATATGAACACTCACTACTGTCACCATATAGGATGACTGTATAAATACCCTCACAACTAAGAAATTAATCAAACGAAACGAGATCCTCGACGAATATGCAGCTCTTACTAAAGTTGTTCGTATTTACCTTTGCTTTTTCTGCAATTACTTGCTGGGAAAATTCGGCTGAAAGACCGGCAGATCCATTCAAGCAGGTTCTAGAGAAATTCCAACGTTATTGTGGTAAGTGTTGGTAACATACGGTTACGTTTTTGTATATATTTTCATGTTTTACCAATATTTATCTATACAATATTGTATTTAAGCTTATAAAACTCTAGACATATTTTAAAAAATTTCATCGTTAATTATTTTTTCTGTTTTTTGCTGTTTTAAATTAGCTCTGAGTGACGAGGAGGAAAGCGACTTGCGGTTTTGCTTCACTGAAAATAGAGTAGAATTGGTAAGATTTTAATGTTTCGATAAAGTTCTCTTTTAAAAGAAATGTTTTTAACTTTAATTTAATGTTATTTAATATTTAGGTTTTAGAATTCGCTAAAAACTGTGCACAACAGCAACAATTTTCTCAAACTTTAGACGAGATTACTGACTACATTTGTAAAATCAGAGAGACGTCACCTCACGTAATTTTTTAAAATATTTTAACGTTATATTATTTACTATTGATTTCCTTACTTATAATATATTTATATTAATAGAAATACGCAAAATTTGTCAAATGTTACGCTCCTGCACTCTACACTTTGAGTTTTGACGATCCGAAAACTTATCCCACTATCAATGTAAGTATTTAACATTAAATTTATTTATATGTAAATTCATAAATGATTAATAATCCGGTTTCGTTTATTGTTAATTAATGTCTCTTTAGGGCCTGGTGGGCCTTGCCAATCAAACATTTTTAAATACAGTATTATTAAACTAATTATCGTGTATTGCAAATGTATTTAAAAAAGTTAATTAATTCTTTTAATTCACGATAACTGTAAGTGAATTAAATATACATCACATATACACTACACACGTGAGTATATATAAAAATATTTCAGCCTATTTTATGTAAAATACATTAAAATTTTTGGACAATGTTTTGTTTAACGCAAACAGATAATGGAAGATATTGCACATAATTTTTTTGAAATTAAGTGTATACAATACGAATTATTGTATTTGCAAACTATTTTAATTTACTTATTCTTGTTTTATTTTATTTTTTCTAGCGATGCTTTAAACAAATAGAAAATAACCGACAGAAATCGATTTCACTTTCCGAATTCCACTCCTCATTGCATTGAAAAATTACAGAAAATGAATTTGTACGATTTTTATTAACACTTTTCTATTGTTACAACTCTGTATAAACAATTGTATAAACGTTATTTTTATAACATGAATCTGAAATTCTTTATATCAATTGATATTGTAAATTTTGAGTACATTCTATTTGTATAATGCTATTCAATTTTTGATGATTGTAAAATATTTTTTTAAATGTATATTGTGTTCATGACAGAAAACAAACGACGAATATAATGAAGTGTAATTTTGTAAGTAAAATATTTAAATTTATAAAAGCATTTTTTAAATATTTATAAATGTTCTGTTAACCTTTTTAAAAATAAAAAGTAAATACACACATCAGTAAACGTTCCCTTTTTACCCTATTCAATAACTGTAATAATTAAACTCTTGTTTAATTAATCAGTTATTACAGTTATTGAGTTGTATTTGTCTATTAATTATTTGCGGGTGGTGAATTGTTTTCGTTCTGTTTTATCGGTTATTGTTGAAATAACGGGAGGGATTTGAAAAAAATGGATACTCTTCAAAAGTTTTTGGCAATCTTGCAGTTATAAACGAAACAAATCATCGGTACAATCCCACTGTTTCCTTTCTTCTATTTGCTGGAATCAGAGACAAGTCGCCATTTTGGAACCATAGGTAACATTAATCGGATAATTATTAGTACTTAATTATTAAAATTAAAAATCCTTGTTTTTAATGCTGAATTACAGTACACTTTTTCTGTCAATTAATAATTTTGTCACTTTTATGGTTACATAAAATCAAATAACAATAAGAAAATATTTATTGTAGTGTTATTGTTTTTACCTTATTGTATTACAATTGGTTTAACATTCAAGTTATATATATACGCACTCACACACATTCGATTTTTCTGTCCCACTCACACACACACATTTATGCACATATTCAAACACATACACATTTAAACACACGTCAGCGCCCGAGTTAGATGGAGAGTAATATAATTTATATGTAAAGACACTTATTGAAGTAATTTTAGTCACAAAGCAACACTCTGCATATCTCAATGTCAATTGAATTATTTACAAAAATACCAGGTTGACTATTTTTGTCAATTATATCTTTCATTATTATATTACAGTTTCACATATTCATACTAATAAACATTATGCAGAAGTGTGTTGTTTCTTGTATGAAGTTTGTCGACTTTTAATAATTAAAACATTAATGTCAACCTTCTGATTTAATATAATTGCCTGTTTTTCAGACTCAATTCCAAATACATTTAACATTTTAATATTCAATTGTCGCTGGGAAACAATATTTACTGATGTTTTTGATTTTGTACACTTTGTAGAAGCTTGATAATAGACTTTATAGAATAAAACTGTGCTTTTTCGTGTACAGTCATCTTATTTGAGATCGTAATTAATATTTGAATATTTTACAGACGTGGAAAAAAATAATTTCTGTACGAAACGTGTGAAAAGTTTAAATGAAACGACTACTCGAACTAATCTCGATGAAATGCATCGGTCAACACGGTGTTTAGCCGTCAGAATGGGACTGTATCGTTATTAAGTTCAGCATTGTAACCGGTTCTTGAAGAGCATCTGTTTTTGCGCGTAACTCCCGTAACTTCAATGAGAGAAGACAAAATTGAATAAAGACCATACACCACCTAAAAGTAATTAAAAGCACGAGAAATAGAACAAATACACTAACCACTATTACAAATTTAATTGTGAATAATTTATTATGAAAAAATATTAGCCAACACTGGACACGAGTAATACTCCAGGTCCAAATATGCCACATGTCTCCATTGTGACAAATTAGATTCAAACGAAACTCGTGTAATGAAGAGACGAACATAAACTATATATTACTAGTTTTCATATCATTTGCATACATTTTTGTGGTCACTAGTGTATTGCAGCCTAGTTAGCTTCAAATATAAGCATCAAATGTGCTTGCATTCGGTCTAAAAATGCCTTAGTAATATTTTTTATACACTTACCCTTATCAGAAAGTTTTTCTTGATATAAAAAAATCCTGCCATTGATATACCAAAAGGTCTTCCTCCAAATCTCTTCATGAAGCAAATAATCTGAAATGAATAAATCATAAAGCTAATTGCTTCAAATGCATTACATTAACGAAAAACAACACACACGAACGAATTCCATTCAAAGGGCTGCTTTACTTATTCTTTCTCACAACATGGTAAAATTATGTAACAGAGAGAATTATGTTTAGTGAGATGCCCTTTAAGATGTATTAAAATTATTTTTCAGTATACCCAGTAACACGTAGGCATTTGCTATTAGTTAGTTTACTAAGATCTGAAATACACGATCGCATCTCAAAATATTTTAAATTAGTCTTTGCGGTATAAAAGGATAATTGAAGATGCCATTTAGATAGTCTACGTTCGTGTTATTAATGAATTGCGTGTCTTGGAGTATTAAAATTGAAAACAAAATATTTTGAATATGTATGCCGGAGATTTTATGGAAGAAGAGAAGATTCCGATAGAGATGAAATTATTGTACATCTGAAAAGTAATAACATTTCATAATAAATAAGATTAATAAAACTATTTTTAAAGCGAAGCGAATTATATAAAATAATACTTACAATCGAAGTAAATGTTGATAATGCCCACGAAAAACATAACGTTCCAGCCAATAATATTACAGCAGACAATGAGTAAGCAGCCCAATAAATGTTATCAATCTGTACGAAAAGGGCAATATACGTATTGAAACAAGTTAAGTACGTAAAAAAAACGTAAACAAGAGGAATCAGAATTTTCCATTTTTTATTTATTTCGTTGAAAATTTCGTTAATTTGTAAGAGATTCGTCGTCATGTCCTGAATAAAATGTTTCGTTGCAAAATATGAAAATTGTAACTGTCGAGAGATATTTATCAAACGTTTACTTGTAATAAGAACAAAATAGGATGCCAATAGTAATAAACAAAACGTATGAAACAACACATAAATAATCGACATCTGCATACTAACAATACAGACTAAAGCTATTCTGTAGTCATATTCTTTGTGATTCTTAAAGGCAGAATAACTACCGAAAATACATTGTGCAAAATTGACAATAAATAGAAAGCTACAAAACAATAAATAACGGAAAAGATACGGTTGTGTTTTATGGATAAATTCTTCTTCTTCTTTGAGTGCTTTTATTAAATGATGAATATTGAGCTTTTTTCTTTTCAGAATGCTGAATTGTACTGATGTATACAACGAAATATACAAACAAATCATTTTGATATAGAAGGAATTGTTTCCATATGCTAGAAACAACTGATGACAAATATATTCAGGAATGATTAACATTCCTGTACAAATTAAAGGTCCTATCCACAAGAAAACTTCGAGTACATTCGTATATAAATTGAAAAGCCTCTCACTCTGGGCATTTCTTTTCTTTCCGCAATTGCACGTTTCAAAAATATCTAGACCGAAAACTTCCAAAACAGAAAGGAATGGATGAAATTTTCCAGCAATACAAATATCCGAAGATGGCTGCATCATTGCTAATATGATAGTGGTTCTGATATAACAGTTATAGATTATTGAATTATATATTACAGTTAAGAATATTTGAAAGTTATAGATAATCAGACACTAGTGTAAGACAAGTCTTAAACTGATCAAAGTCAAAAATCGAGTTACAATTCGGAATATAGAATAAAACTGATTAACATTAACAACAATATTCCATTAGCATCTCCACGAATAAAAGAAAAAGTAATTCCCAATTGGACAATGTAAAACAGTTAAAGAAGGAGAATTATGTTGATTTGAAGAACTCAGTGACGTAAACAAATTCTTGGCGAAAGAAGATAGTATCTACGAAACGTAACGACGACGATAATGTACGATATTTAATCAATAACTATTGACAATTACGTCATTCAGTAAGAAAAAGCAATAATATTGTGTGATATTAATTAGTCGTGTTTTATTAAAAGTTTTAATTGTGTTCAGTGTAAAACTTTAAATTATTTTAAAATCATATTCATTTACTAAATCTTATCACTGTATGTCACCGAAGGTCTTACCACTGTTTTGTATATATATTTTTTATTGGTAGCTTATTTTCTTATCACACAGCATTTCGCTCATCTTTCTCCAGTTTAGCCATCCACTCTGAACTTTATGCTAAATTTCTGCTTTCATCTTTCTATCACTTGTTACATATATCTATGATATTTGCATTTGGAAGCTGTTATTAACATTCTGGAATTGTGTATGAGAGCCGAGCCCTGGTGCAGTCCAACTCTCACAGTGAAATCTTCTATCATACCTACACTACCCTTTATTTGAGTCATTGCTCCCTTATACATTAAATAAACTTTTCTAGTATTTCTTTAATCTCATCCATCTTCGCATCTCTCTCTACTTTTTTATCAACTGCTTTATGGCAAAGGTCGAATTTGTTAATAACAGATGGATCTTTACTGTAAAGCAGTTGATGTGATAATTTTCTTACAGCACGTCATTCAGTGCGACATCAACTTAGTTTTTCTATAATTTCCCTATTCCAGCACATTTCCTTTTTAATAAATTATCACAAATTTTTTTTTTTCTACGTTCATCCTGTATTCTCTTTTGTTGCCACAGCTTTTACATAAGCTCCCATACAATATCAACATTCTTTGTCGAAACATCTGTATATTTCAGCTGGGATTTGATTAGCTAATGTGAATTTCTAATTATTTATTTTTTCCCTCTTAATTGTTTACATTTGCTGCCACTTTTGTATTTGCTTTCCTATCCTCCGTAACACTATCGGATTTTTTTCATTGAGTAGCTTTCTAAAGTAATTCTTTCATGTTTCTTAAGTTTTCTTGTGTCTTTTAACACTTTATCATTATCACGTTTCTATCTGCCTTATTGATGTGAAATCCATTGATGGCCCGTCTTTCGCATTTACAATTCTTACGAGTGCCTATCTTACGAGTTTCTCTTTTAGTTCCTCACAGCTCTTATCCATCTCCTTTGCCTTTGTTATTGCCACATTTTTATTGTCTTGTGTCTTTCCATCTTATGTTTATTGACCTTTCTGTTACCTGACATTTACCATATTTGTTCATTTCCTTTTTTTCTTCTATTTAAGTTTAGACATGGAAGCATGCAACAATGCTATAATTGATTAGAACAATGATGTTTCACTTCACATCACCCACTATCGAGATGTGCGACGTGATGCGGAAATTGCAATACTCTAAAACTGAAATCTGAAGTGTACCTATAAAGAGACATAAATATGCATTAAATCATACTTCCTCTGCCAATAATATAAAGAATGCCACCGTAAAGGCATATAGTATTGCTAGACATAGCAAAAGAATAACTGGGATACTGGAATAACTATCACATGATTTTTATCTATATTTCTATATAAAGTAATGCTACATACGTGTTTACAGAAACACTTATATATTCGATTTGTTTACCATAAATCTTGAAATAGAAATGCCTTTTAAAATAGGAATGTCTTTCATTTACTTTAAAGTATTTCATGTACAAATACGACGAATGGAATTCGAAGTACGTTATCTTTGATTCGTAATAAACCTTTAAATATTCATTTAAGAATTTTTGTACTTTTACAATTAACAAATAAACATTTATTAAACTTGGATTCGTGCGTAGTTCATTAGTAAACATTTGAGGTAACGTCATTTTAATTGTCTACATAGACATTACTCATTAATAGGACTTTATACTGGTGTTTAGATTTGACACGCGACTCACGCCTAGATCCCGTAACCCGGTGTGTCATAATAAAGCACGATCAGAGGAAATTCGGAAATAGAAGGAGAGAACATTTTGTTTCGGGTCGTTCTCAGTAGTTCTTATCAAATACAGAAGTTCTCTCCAAAGTTGCTTGAGTATTTTATCCTGGCTGTCCGTTCTCCATAGTTTCTTTCAATTATCTCTATCTTTCCAAAGTTGTATTAACAGGGGAAAAACGTCCAGTAAATCACGAATAACGATTAGAGGTAATGTATAAAATTATTGCAAACTATTTCATCTCTCTCGCGGTCTCCGATTAGATAAGTTAGAGAGCAAAATTTAAGTATAATTATGCAAATTTAGTTGACAAAATTTATATTATTTTGAGGAATTCGATAATAATCGAATCATGTTTATCGTCATTTTGTAAGTCATTTATTTTAATTGTAAATATTTAATTTTTCTTGTTATTAAGTAACTGTGTTTAAATCTCCATTCTATCGCTTATCCACGAAAAACTACGAAACCCTCTTTATTTAGCGCCACTCAGATTAATTTTAACTAATTACGTTGACCTCTGAGAGTCTGTTGATTAGTGTCCCATCTAGGGACTGGTGTCAGGACCTGACTAGATAGAGTGATCATGAATATCTTCCTAGATAACTAATAAAACCATCCTGATTTTAGTAAGCGAGACTCTAAATCCGATCTCACGATTTTATAAAAACGATAAGAAGAAAAATTTAGGCAGAGTACCCTTCGTTTAGCAGTTTCTGTTAAGTGGAAGTATCTATTATCTGGGTCTCTTAGAAGTGACTTAGTTGTATTAGTGTATTTTAACAGATATTGAATAAATTAAGAAGACAGAAATGAAAAATAAATCATTTTTATTTATTTAGATTTACTATTAATGTTCACATTTATTAAATCGTTACATTCAATTTAATAATAAAGCTTTGAACAGTTGAAAATAGTATGGGTTTTTGTCATGAAGGTCATATTAATAATTGCAATAAAGCAATTTACGTCTACATTTTAATCAGACAATAGTGAACCTATACCAGTAAAAAAATCTTCACTAGCACCATTTTTTGTGAAGTACGGCAATAAAGAATAATATTGTACTTTAGATATCAAATATTTGCGATTGTCAGCAGATTCACTCACATTGCATAAAACAACAGGACTTTCGTTTTGAAAGATTAACTCTTCTGTAATTTCTTGCTCGACATCTTCGTTGGTTCTTTTAAAAGTATCAATATTTCTGTCGCATATAATAGAAAATTCTGTATTACTACTGCAAACAATGGCATGGAAAAAGAAATTGAATTTATCCCAATTGTAGCTTCTAAATAAACATAGTAAAAATTCTACAGATTTAAACAAATTGATATATCTACAAGGGCTACTTGATACGAATCTTGTAGGATCTTCAGCAAATCTTCTATCAAGTAATACAATAATCTGAAAATCGTGCGAATAATTCAAATTACTGTGAAATTTAATTAATTCCTTTTTAATATTTTCAGAATTATCAGTAGAACTTGGAATACAAAAATACATTTTATTAAATTTAGAAATAGTAGATAATTTGAAGAATTCGTCTAAACAATCGAAATAAAAAACTAATTTTGTTTCTGCGCAAAACAGTTGTTTATTTCTTTCGCTTTTTATTTCATTGTAAAAATTTAGCCATGTTACCGGATGGAGAAAGATTCTTCGGAGAAAATTAATAAAGTTGCCGGCAAATGGTTCATTTCTAAACAAACCGAGAATAAAAAACAAAATACCTTCCATTTCCGGAAAAGTGACCGTATGGATCGAATCAAAGATGTAAAACGCCATTACGAAGTCGGTAAATAATCGGTGGATAAATTCGAAATGTTCTCCATTATTTTCTGATGTACGTTTTTCGAAAATATAAAGATTAAGTAAAAACTGGCATTCCTCTTCTGTGAAAATTTTATTCAATTCTGCTTCTTTTACCTTTTTCTCTTCCAAAGAAGTGTCCTGTGTAATATCAAGAAATTCTTTCTTGTAGTAGAGTTTTCCTAGTTTAATTATCACATCCTCTCCGTCAAAGTATTTCCCTCTCTTCAAGTTACGGGTTCCTTTATTCGTCTTTTTATAATTTTCTATAATAAGACGAAAAATTAAAATGAACAAGTCGGCATTTGTCATTATGTATGTGTCTGGTCTACTTTTAGGAAGACAACATAACATGTACAACATTAACGGACATTTCGCTAATTCAAAACAGAAGCGATTATTTTTAATAATACTTTTGACATACTGTCTTTTATCTTCGTCTCCAACAATAAAGTCGATGTATTTCTCCTTTTGTTCCGGAGAAAATCCTTCGATGCAACATCTGTATTCAACATGTTTCCTAATTTCTTCAGTGACGTGTGGACGGCTGGTAACGACTATTGTCATTTGCGAAGAAATTTGAAAAGAATCTTTCATTAAAAATTGTTTAACGCAATCTTTATCGCGAATTTCGTGAAATCCATCCAGAATGATCAAAAAATTCCAATTAACATTTCTGAGTTTCTTCGAAAATTTTCTATCCGCTTGGTCGTCGATGCATTCAATGACGGCATCAAATACACTCTTTTCTCCTAATTCTCCCAGGTGAATAAAAACCAAAATTTCAAAAGACTTGAGATAACTGCGACTCTCTTCGTCTATTCCCCAGTCGTAGGCAATTTTTTTACAAATGGTGGATTTCCCGTATCCTGGATCACCTGTGATCAGGAGTGTTCGATGAAATTTAGACTCTATGGCGAATATGTCTTTAATTTGAATTATTTCTCCTGTCTTTCTTCCTAACATGTCGGTTTTTTGTAGTTTAACATTCACGAAAGCTTCTTTAATTGGTAAGTCGTTGTGTTTACTCCAAAGAAATGAAGTCATGTAAGCATTCTCGGTTTTGTATCTGTTCATTAATTTTTCTTGGCATATATCTAACAGCTCTGAAATTGGACAAATATTTAATTAAATCATTGTTATATTAATTATTTTTATACTAATTATTTATCATAAATTTCTCGTATTCAAATACTGGTAGTAACATTACGTACGTTATATATGTGCAATACAAAATTACGTAATAAGATTGAATACACTGCACAAGAGAAAAAGAGAATGGGCACGTTGTTTACTAAAGCGCTTTGAAACAGCTAATTAAACAAACCTATGTTACAATCCATTACAAATAAGATACACTATATGATTGTTTGCTTATTCTCCTTTATTTGTGTGATCACTGATTAAGCTCATATCTTTTTTGTTTTATGTTATCCGTATGAAAGTATTTCTGGCATATTATGTAAGCTGAGAGTCATTCTGAATTTATACTTACTTCTTATATGGTATTTAAATAAGAAAAAAAGTAGGGGAAGTGGGCTAGTGATTAAAATATTCTGGTTTGTTCAAAACTTTCATTCCCAGCAATTTAAAATAAGTAAAAATATTTTAAAAAGGAATCTGGCTATTCATATAAAAAATGCATTACTAGAAAAGTACCTGTAGAGAAAAACACTGGCTTCAATTAAGAATGAACCACGTGGAAAAATCCCGTAAATCATCATACAGCCAATCTGCCAGTCAGGTCTGAATGCTGACCAACTACCAGTGAAATGAAAGTTGCAGTGAAGCAGTTACTCGGAGATAACGAATTATTAAACGAAAGGGAATAACATTATTACACTCAGATATAATAAGAAAACATTGAAGTTAGAGTGGACGATAAAGAACAGAATAGTCATTTCGAATCAATTAAAAATCCATCCTACTATACCTAAAATAGTAATGAAGTAATCATTTTTCTATATCTAATTTCTTCTCATAATACCAATACATTATTTCACATGTCAGGTAAACAATAATTAATAAGATTGAGGCTTATTTACAAAAATTTTGGGACTCTACTCGGATGCAATTAGACGAGGAGTAAATTGAAAAGAATTTTCAAATTTAATAGTAAATGCTACTATGTAAATGGTTGAAGACAAACCAAACAATGATGCTAATAGAGATTTGAAATTTCCGGCAATACGTTCAGGCATAGAGAAGCTCCTAAATAATTTGCATAGATCTAAAATAAGAAGTGGTATCACAAAGCACTCAGCAAAATATATATATTCATACACTTAACACCTTATTCTTGCCGAGAAAATTTATTCAAAACAAACGTTTTCAGCCTGATTCACAGGCCATCTTCAGGTTTAGAATACATTTGAACTAAAATTCTATCATTGGAACACAAAATTCAAATTCAAAATTAATAAGATACATTTAAACAAAAATTAAATAGACAACATAAATACCAATAAACTAAAACATAAAATATATAAACATGCAAGAAACGAATATATAAGTATTAATAAATGCAATACTAAGACATTCAATAAAACAGTTATAACTATTGGTTAGAGCCCTTATTAAAGTTCCTAACCATGAACTTCCACGCAGAGGGTAGACTTTCTGCGTCCCTCGCATTTAGACAGCCTTCTTGTAATCTACTCCTATAAATCTGTAACTTTTCTGCCGTCAATGCCAAAGATGGAGAAGATAAAGTGTTTATGATGGTCGCCTCATTCCATTTAACTATAGCTCCTGGCGCTTGCGCCATTTGGGACAAAATTGTTGTATTAGACCTCTTTCTGATGTTATAACTATGCTCCTTGATTCTAAGCCCTAAACTTCTAGTGGTTACTCCAATGTAGTCTTTTTTAACGCCCAATTGCATGTTCTCATATGGAATTTTATAAACTCCTGCTTTCTCTTCCGATTTTATACCATCCTTATCATTCCTGAGGATTTTGTATAAATTAGGCGCCCTTTTTAAAAGCATTCTCGAATCTTTTTTGTGTGCAATCTCCTTCATGACTGTATTCATACTCTCATTATACGTAAATTTTACGCTTTTATTGGGAGCATTTTTAAAAAACCTTTTTTCGATGTTGGCTTCATACTTCTTAATTAATCCCAGAATCGTACTTTTTTGGTAACCTAGGGCCTTGGCTACGTCTATTATTCTATTCATTTCTTTCCTCCTGTCTTGTACTCTTTCACAATACAAAAATGCTCTTCTTATTAAAGCTCTGAAAGCCGCAATTTTATATTTATACGGATCCTTGGATTGGGAGGGAATGTACAAAGGGCTGTGTGATGGTTTAATAAAAACGTTAGTGGACAGGTGGCCTTTTCTGAATGTAATATCAATGTCGAGAAAATGCAGATTCAAGGAACTCTTCTGTTCCAATCTTAAAGTAAGGCCATCATCTGTAACAGATGATGGCCTTACTTTAAGATTGGAACAGAAGAGTTCCTTGAATCTGCATTTTCTCGACATTGATATTACATTCAGAAAAGGCCACCTGTCCACTAACGTTTTTATTAAACCATCACACAGCCCTTTGTACATTCCCTCCCAATCCAAGGATCCGTATAAATATAAAATTGCGGCTTTCAGAGCTTTAATAAGAAGAGCATTTTTGTATTGTGAAAGAGTACAAGACAGGAGGAAAGAAATGAATAGAATAATAGACGTAGCCAAGGCCCTAGGTTACCAAAAAAGTACGATTCTGGGATTAATTAAGAAGTATGAAGCCAACATCGAAAAAAGGTTTTTTAAAAATGCTCCCAATAAAAGCGTAAAATTTACGTATAATGAGAGTATGAATACAGTCATGAAGGAGATTGCACACAAAAAAGATTCGAGAATGCTTTTAAAAAGGGCGCCTAATTTATACAAAATCCTCAGGAATGATAAGGATGGTATAAAATCAGAAGAGAAAGCAGGAGTTTATAAAATTCCATATGAGAACATGCAATTGGGCGTTAAAAAAGACTACATTGGAGTAACCACTAGAAGTTTAGGGCTTAGAATCAAGGAGCATAGTTATAACATCAGAAAGAGGTCTAATACAACAATTTTGTCCCAAATGGCGCAAGCGCCAGGAGCTATAGTTAAATGGAATGAGGCGACCATCATAAACACTTTATCTTCTCCATCTTTGGCATTGACGGCAGAAAAGTTACAGATTTATAGGAGTAGATTACAAGAAGGCTGTCTAAATGCGAGGGACGCAGAAAGTCTACCCTCTGCGTGGAAGTTCATGGTTAGGAACTTTAATAAGGGCTCTAACCAATAGTTATAACTGTTTTATTGAATGTCTTAGTATTGCATTTATTAATACTTATATATTCGTTTCTTGCATGTTTATATATTTTATGTTTTAGTTTATTGGTATTTATGTTGTCTATTTAATTTTTGTTTAAATGTATCTTATTAATTTTGAATTTGAATTTTGTGTTCCAATGATAGAATTTTAGTTCAAATGTATTCTAAACCTGAAGATGGCCTGTGAATCAGGCTGAAAACGTTTGTTTTGAATAAATTTTCTCGGCAAGAATAAGGTGTTAAGTGTATGAATATAAGAAGTGGTAGTAAGAAGAAATCTATTTTCTGGAAAAATGTAGCGACTAGCAAATAAAACTAAGGCAAAGAAAAATAGAGAACAAAATAAATTAAATAAAAGTTAACATAATATTAAAAATAAGTGAAAAACTTGAAAAATATATAAGATAAGTGAGACTGTAGAGGCGAATCCATAATCCACTAGTGGCACTAGTCCTAAGATTCAGACAAGTATGAAGAGCTCCTCAAAACGACTAAGAGGAAAACAAACTATCAGAATATTTAAGAGAGAAGGGTGGGCGGTACGCGTCATCCATCGAAGTAACTGCGATAGTACGAAGAACACAAAGACAAAATAAGGGAAAACTACATCTTACACTAGAGGTGATTAGAGAGGTCACAATCAAAGTTTTCATCGCGAAAAAGTGAACATCAGACACATAGCGCCGCCATCTTGTAAGTCTAGAAGTTTAACAATGGCGATTGAACGTCGACCACGATTCCACTGACGTTCCAGATCCTATTGTCAAACTTCTAGGCTTACGGGATGGCGACGCTGAACGTCTGACGTTCACGTTTTCGCGATGAAAACTTCGGCTGCAACTTCTCTGTTAGTTCCTGTTTTGTTGATATGTGCCCGTTGAACGACTCACAGTAAAGAAACAGTAACACTAATCACTGAAAAAAGAAAAAAAACAGTTCAGTACAGAATACGAAAAGTATATTAATGATTGCCCAGTAACAGAAGGTAATCTATATAAAGCTGGTGTTTTGAAGCACAACACCACGTTCCAGGAAGCAGATGCGATCCACGACCGAGTGGCAATATTAATGGTTTATTTTGTTGTAAATACGAAATTGGTTAGTATATTGGTATGTGAATTTTGTATGTAGAGGCAGATTTCAAAATTAAAACATTCAAATGTAACTTAGTAAGAAAGAATTTTGAAGCTTCGAAAGACTGAATTATATAAAAGTACTCAAGAAAATTGGGTACTAGGATAAAAGAACACATAAGAGCAATTAAAGGGAATTATGCAAATTCTGCTGTTGCAGAACATTGTAATAACCACGAGTCCCGAATTGACTTAAAAACTGTAAAAATTAAAAAGAAAGAATCTAATAATTATAAAAGGCAATTATACGAACATATACATATAAAAAAAAAGAAAGAAAGAGAATAAATAACAACCTTGGTCGAATAATTCACCAATCATGGGACAACATACTTGATGACGTGTATAAACAGCAAAATGTATAAATAGATGAAAAACTCGGTATCATTGATGATGTAAGTTATTGTTTATCGGTTTTAATTGTAATCTTAAAGTCTATTATTTTCGTGTAATTTTTGGTTTTTTTATACAAAAGAATGAACCTAAGAAATTTAGAAAATGTTAAATTTATAAAAATATCTCTTTTGTACAAGCAATTAGGATACGTACTTACTGTGAGTTTTTTTTAAATTTGATTTTATAGCTGGGTTTTATTGTATACACATTGTCATATCTGTTTATTTGATTGTTTTTAGCTGTATTTGGTAATACTGCTGATGAGGGGTGTGTCAACCCGAAACACGTATATGTGTACAGGAAAAATTACTAGTACAGGTAAATTTAATAAAAGTTTTGTTTCCTGATCGAACTCAGTTTTGTATCAAATATTAAACACCAGTTAACGTTCTACTAATAGTCAATGTCCAAGTAGACAGTAAAAAATAAAATTAGAAATAAGGAATGTAAGGCATTGTTAATTACTTAATAAAATCATTATATTTTGTTCGTAATAATATATTTCAATACAACACTCAATTTTAGTTTTTATATCGAAATATTTACCTTTAGTAGCACGTTCCTCCCTTGACAATTGGTGGTGGTCTGCTAATTTTACGTCAGTGCATTCTTTCATATCGATGTTATAAGTAGCCATGTCTATTAAATACATATTAAACATAAGAGTCAAAAGTAATGAATAAAATTATAATTTAAAGTAAAGTAAATCTTAATCAAGTTCGTTAGTAAAAAAGAAAACCAAGTATTTGGCTAACAAATTCATAATCTGTATGTGTTCAGTAACTATAAATACAAAACTTTTTATAACAAAAATTCCTAATAGATGGCGCCACAAACCATTTTATTTATTTTGCTTAATGATATAAAAGTAAATTTCCTGAATAAAAACTCTCAACAACCAAAAAAGTTACTCAAGTCGTTGCTAGATTTTATTTTATTGTTAATACGAATTTTTTTTTTCAAATTAATATCTTCAAGTCAAATTGTTATGTACTGTACAGTATAATGATTTCACGTGCACATTAAATTAACGTGCACAAGTTGAAATATAGAATTACAAAAATTGAAAGTGGGAAATTATTTTTACGACTAAAAACTTTCTATTTATCTGAGAGACAAAAGTTTGGTAATCATGTACTCGTTGTACTTTCATCTCACGGACTTATTACAAAAAATAATTAAACTGGTTTGACTACATGAAGCGGTAGTGTAATCTTAACCTCTTGGGATGCCGTGTGTCGTATATGACACGCAATTTTCCTTCCAATGAATTAGAAGCAGCTCTTGTTTTTTGCTTCCTAAACAATTATATTAGTTATTAATTTCATCAGTAGAGTTTATTAAAGCTTATTAGACTACATTCATCCCACTGTGATAGAAAGAGAAAAAAATATGAGCGATTGTCTGAGCACATGTTTTTGGAAGTGATCACAAGTATGACTGTTTCATGTAAGTATTCATTTTTCTCTATTAATATTGATTATAATTTCACAATTTAAACGTGATTTTGTTCAGAAGACTTCTAAGATTATATAAGAGTATTTTTTAAAAACTATATTAATAACAGTATTTCATGAGATGAGCTAACTTTTGAATGTGTCGTATATGACACGTTGGTTTTTAATGTTACAATAATTACATTACAGCCTATGAACTGTTTTCATATTGGCAAGTTATTTACTTTTATAGTTATTTTGTTTTTTGGTCAGCAATATTTATTCTATCATTTATTCTTATTTTTTATTAAATTAATTTCTGTGATTTGTTTTTGTATAGTTATTTATCTGGTCTGCAGGATTTTGTTTGTTAAGAATTTATAAATTATTAATATGATGAATCATATATTAAAACTAAATCATTGACATTTATTATAAATTTTTCAGTGTCAACAGATGAAATAAGGAAGGAACATGATAAAACACTTGATATTGATAGAAATTTGTGTAGACTGGAAGGCAGGTCCAGTGATGAAGACAGTGACCAAACATTTAAACCAGTCAGAACATTTATCAACCAAATTGTCCTGAAGAATGTAAGTCATTAGATGATACATTTGCTGATGATGAAAATGATGCCTCAGCTATGTAAATAGAGGAAGATTTCTTGACATTAGTGCAGTAACAGACTCCACCATGGCACCATACAAATAGATTTAAGCCCTTGCTACCAGCTGGTGCATTTCAGGAAGAACCCTGAAAGGGTAAGGAGTGTGAGTCTGAAGAATATATCTTAAATTATATTCCTGAGAATCTCTTTGATGTCAGTGCTTGATGATGACATGCACAAATCAAATATCACTGATTCACCTGGAAAACTTTTGAACTTTACTGCTGATGAAATGAAAACAATTTTTGGATAGTCTACAGAAGAGATAGCAGAGGAATAAAAAAGAAGAATAATAACCCACTTCAATATTTGAAATTAAAGTAAAAGTGTCAAAATGGCTATTACATTCAGATAGTACAGAAAATAAAAAAATGAACAGTGAAGATGACGAAGAAAAGGGAAATAATAAAAAAAATACTCCAACTTTACATCCCAAAAAAATACAATGCAAAAGTGGAGCAAAACACATGCCAGAAATCACTGCAAATGGCAAAAATCACTCCAGCCAAATGCACTGATATAAAAGTGTATGAGCTACAGTGTACTGTATCAAATGCAAAATCTATCTGTGCTTTGTGACAAATAAAAAGTCCTTCAAAGCATGTCTTATGTAAATATAAAATTTCAATTATTATATAAAAACAGTGAAATAAACCATTTCTACGTGAACAGAACAGTTTGCATTTTGTACAGGTAGAGATCCATTGTGTCATATATGACACATGCCATTTTTTAATGACCGAATATAAAAAAATTGAAAAAAATGATAATTTACTAACAAGTGACACTCAAAGGTCAATAATATAACAAAACTTCAATAAAAAAAATTGTTTTTTAGTAGTGGATCTCAAGAGGTTAATAACAGTTTATAAAATTAACTTGTTAAATAATAATTTAAAATGTTGTTATTGTAAATATAATTCTTAAATTTATATAACAATAAAGAATATATTAAAAAAATAAAAATAGGATTATTTTTATATTTTATAATGCACCTGTACCTTTGTCAAAACAGAGAAATCAAACATCACTAAAATAAAAAGAACATGTAAAAAATTGGTGACATCTGATTAAATAACGTATATTTTACAGTTTATTAATAAATTTTAACCCGTTAAATTATAATTGTGTAGTAACCAAAAATTACAATAGTTATAGTAGTGGCAAGAAGCTATAGTAATATAATATATATTATGAATACTTACTCGTTTCGGTTACTCTCTTTGACTTTTCTGTACTGTTTTAAAAATTAGTGTCTACTATTTATCTGCAAAGATTACTCTAATATAAAAAATTTTGTTACCATAAACTGTGGTACATTTAGACGTGTAAGACAAACAACAACTGCATAATTAGTTTCTGAAGGGGATTTTATAGAAGTTATATTATATAAACAATAATATTGCAATGGTACAAAGAATATAACTAAAGTGTTCGCAATAAAAATGTTTATTTTAAACTTTAAACTAATTTTATAAACTTGTAAAAAATTCAATTATACAAATGATATTTTTCATGTTTATTTGTATTAACAGATACTTAAATATTGTTCCAGTAAACTTCTATGATGGCATCTAGAAATTGTCCTATTTCATTATGTATAAATAGAGCCCAACTGTGCGTATGTATATAGAAATTATTAGCGAACTACTTCCACAAATGTTACAAACAGTCTAAGACGTAGTTGTTTTGTTTGAACTTTGACTTTTTTTGTAATTTTTATTATTTTTAGGGTTTTCAATAAGGCAAATAGCATAATAATAATTCAGGGGTTTTTCTGTAGGCCTATATATTGAAGTTTGTGTGTGTATATGTGTGACTCGCTTCACCCTATTTAAAGCGTAATAACTCCCCTGCATTTTGTCGAAAAATTTCTAAAATTATGCTGGTTTGTTTGTTAGAGGCTGGATTCTGTTATTTTTTAGTGATTAAAATCGAGGTATAAGGAGTTAAACGCCTCACTAATTTCACTGTAGTTTAACAATACTTGCCACTTTCCAACTGTCGCCCTGCTCGATATTTACATTGAGTTTAAGCATCAAAATCTTCGTCAAACACAACAGTTCATTTCATTTAGAACTTGCTTAAGAGGCCTGATTTATTAATAAAGTAATGTACTGTACAATTAAAATTTAGAAAGTGGTGTTTATACAAAAGCGGTTACATGCTGCTACAGAATTTTCTTAGAATTTTTTACAATAAATATAAATATTATGTCAAAGAAATTGGAATTTAAACACAATAAAAAGTAGTTAAGTCTTTAAAATAAACATTCTAATTATGATCTTTGATTTTACACTTTGTACAATTGCTAAATGTAGGCCTACTTTTTTATATTTATTATAGGAAAACACAGATCAAATTACATTTTTTATTACTTATTATTATTAGATAGTAATTAAAATATGTAATAAAATTTTTCAACAAGAAATGTGGAATCATCAATACAATTACAATCAACTCATAATTTACAATTTACAGATATTTCAAGTAACATTATAAAAGTTAACATTTTGTAATTCTTCAATGAAATGTTAATGAAGAAAGTGAGTAAATCGACTTCTGTTGGCTATTTTCTTCTTGTGCTAAACATTTCTGAAATATAAATAAATAAATAAGAATAATTTAGATTAGAATAATACGAACATAATAAATATGTATTAATTTTAGTTTTGTAGTGTTGTATTAACGTATTTTAAAGTGGTTTTGTTATAGCACGAATCTTGTTATACAACCTTTAAAAAAAAATTTAGACCAATAATTGTAATGGAAAAAAGAAGAAAATGTTCCGACCGAAATGCAATTTAATACTGGTCAAAAGGTGGTGTTAAATTATAGTTTTATATAATAAAGTTTAAGTAGCTCAATGTACGGTAAGCTCTACAGATATAATACAGTGATTTAAATATTGTAATCATTAATACGTGAGCAGAAAGATGTAATAACGATTAGTTAAGTATACAGCCCTTTATTAACTGTGGAGGATATACATTTCGGAATATAAGTCCCTCTTCTCTATTGTACATTAATCTGTGTTGCAGAAGTTACGTATTAGAATATATGATAGTCGTAAAAATCATCCATATCCATACGTAACGTCTTCCACACAGTACATGTAACCATACGCAGCCATAAGTATGGTTACATATACTGTGTAACCATAGTATCCATAAGTAAGTCCTGCCATACAATACAAATCTTACTAGTACAAAATAGTACAAATACGTAACTCTTGCCATACAGTACTCAAACCAATTATATTATGCTACGTTTGTTTTAGGGTATACAAAGGTTTTTACCACGTTTTTATATTTTACAGTTGAATAATATTTTATTACTCTCAACTTATATAATTTGCAGAATATACAAGTTTTCTATATGAACTTTTAAATTTATTATTTTGATAGAATTTTACTATACTTTTCCTTTTAAAATGAACAGTTTCCACTCGTTAATTAACTGTAACCACATGTAATTTATGCCACACTGATTAATGTAAAATAAAAGAATATATTCTGTAAAGTGTAACCTTTACATATAATAATAGCTTGCGTGTTACTGTATGGTACGTTCTCTCAACTATAGTCTAGCATACTTATAAGAATTAAAACGAGAATTAGAGGCAATCTAAATTAATCGTGTATTACTTACATCGATTGTTGGAAACGTTTTCGGATCGTCAAGACTTAAAGCATGGAAAGCAGAACCAAAACATTTGACATATTTTCGGTATTGCTATTAACAGTGATATTATAAATTAGGAAATCAACAATAATTACTGTAATGTTTAAAACTTTCAAAGAATTACATTTGGAGACGTCTCTCTGATTTTACAGACGGAATCACGTATCTCTCGTCGTGTGTTTGGGAAAATTTCAGTTGTTGAGCACAGTTTTTACAGAATTCAAAAACCTAAATATTCAATAAGAATAAATTATTATGAGAAATACTTATTTTAAACCCAATATTGTAAGATTAGCTATTAATAAAACATAAAACTATATAGGAAAACGTAATCGTATGTTACCAACACTTACCACAGTAACGTTGTATGACTTCTATAACGTAGCTATAAAAATCCATGAAACTATCAGTCGCACCTTTCCAGCAATTAATTGCAGAAAAAGCAAAGGTCAATATGAATAACTTCAGCACGAGCTCCATATTCGTCGAAGATCTTGTTTCTTCTGATTTGTAAGTTGTGGGGGTCATCTTAGTCAGTCATCTTATATGGAGAGAGTAGGACGTGCTCTGATATCTTAATTAACAAATTAAAACTCTACAACACAAAATAAAATTTTTCCTTATTAACTCTTTCTCAGATACACAATTAAAATATTTAATTCAGATTTTCAGATATTCAAAGTACATTTTTAATTTGTAATTTCAGTCATTTGTTTAGATATTAACACAAATGCATACACTCTTTCCAATGCAAAGATATTGGTCCATGAACTTTTTCTGTTAATGATTGAGGCCTCTTCTATATGTCTAACAATATTATGTTCGATCTGATAATTTGGTAGATCGATGAGTACCCTTAACTCTGATCAGAATCCCTTTAAATATAAAAAATATGGGTCAGTGATTACGTGTACATCTACAGTGGAATTAAAGTGATAATATCTAGGCTTTCTTCTGCAATTTAGCGCATTTAACGAAATTTAGCGGAGGAAAAGTATTGATAAATAGCTTCAGTTGTTTCGTTTTTATATTTTTCTATCGCGTAAAGTACAGTAAGGTACACACACAGTTCATAATAAGAATGCAAGGCACGTAATAACGAGTTCAAGGTATTGACGACAAAAAACTAATCAAATTAATTTCCGGTATTATCCGATTTATTTGACACACATCGCTCGAATGCGTTTAGATTAAAACTTTATATTCCGAAAATCACTTTACTTGTATTTTTTCGAGTAATAACCGGGATAATGCAGCCGAAATTAAATATTTGATAAATTAGACGAGTTTGAATGCACTAAATTAATTCGACAATATAAGAAGACTTTTCTGCTACAAAAATGATACGCAATGGGTTATACAATATTAAAACGTAATGGTAAAGCACAGAAATGAAGAAGGAAAGCGAGTATATTTACATTTTTTCTAATCACATTACTTTTGTTTTTAATTTCTTAATATATGATGATAAATTATACATCGTTTGTAATTATTTAACTATTAAATCGGATCCACGACTTTGTATTTTCGTGTCATAATAGCGTGAATACCTGAGAAGACTATTTAATATTAGCATTAGTAATAACGGAAAATATAACACTAGGTATGTTTATATATCTAGAGATAAAATTTAATTATTTTCTATCTTTTTCTTTAATATATATTTTTAATGATTGTACACTTTATACACGTTTATACGTCTGAAAGTCTCGTTACAGTTCAACGATAATGCACATATTGTATTTTTAGAATTATACAGGTAGCCAATAGTTCAATAAATGGTAACTCGCTTATCATTATAATTCGTATAAAAATTTAAATAGTAAATTTATAAAACGAACATTAAAATACTGATTGAAATAATTCATTAGTAAGTATAAAAATACTTTTTCAATTTAATTATTTTTCTTTCATCGAAATAGCATATATAATAAGCAGACATATAATAAGATCATTTATTGACACCAGACAGGTGTTTAATTAAAGTTTCTATTAATAATAACAAAAAAGTACATTGATAGATTTTGGATCAACAGATAAAGCGATTTTTAGAAGAGTTTTTTTTATTAAAATGATTAACAGCAAATATTTATCGAGCTATGGATTTCATTTGGGGGGGAAAGACTTTAAAATATGTATTTTGTCAGTGATACAATAACTGAAATTAAAAAAATTAGAAGTTAATTACAATTAAAATTTTCCTTGAATATCAAAAATCTGCAATAAATAATTTTATCTTATATAGCATAGAAAAGTAGTAAAAGATAATGCGAATCACATTTAATCGATTATTAACGCTGGTAAACACGACCTAATATATCTTAATCAATTCATATACAAATAGATTTCGTTCTGCGTATTAAAATTTGTACCATAAATATCTACCGAATATACAATACACAATTTCAAGTATTTTGTTTTGTATCTTTTATCTAATTCTCTGCCAAGTTTTATGGAATATATCAAGAAAGCCAACTACGTACTTTTTCTGTCATCGCCATTCAATACAGAAATTTACATATTTATCGATAAGCATTATACAAACATTTTAAATTAAAACATTTCATTTCAAATTAATATGAAGTTGCTATTAATTGGTATTGAATCATCGTAACTATGCTCGGCTTACTTTTCTCTGTATATGTCTCTGTATACGATTACTAATACGAAGTCTGTACAGGCAACCTTTATTTAAATATATATTCTGTGGTTTAAAACATGAGGTTTACAGTTAAATGTCAAAAAGAAATAACAGCCTTGTGTCCTAGACTCTTTCACCCGACAAGAGAAGAAGGGAAGACGAGACAAGACAGAACAGTGTTTCCGAAACATTTTAAAAATATTTCTCAAAATTGACCAATTCGATTATTTTACTTAACTTTATTGCTTTATCAAATTAGTTTACAGTAAATAAAAACACATTGCAGTTTTAAAATTAATAAGTTAAAGTTGTTTCTTCATTTAATTACTCTCATTCTGTACAAAAACAATAGAATTATTAAGCTTTGTCGAATAATTATGCATACCTCTGTAATATAGAATTGTTTCTGACAATGGATATGGCATATGATAACAGTATTCGTGACGCAAACACACTTGCAATTGTCAATATTAGCGTTTTATTAATAGCAAACATTTCCCATGCCGTAAACTCAGGAAAATCTTTTATACACTTTACGTGAAGAGATAAACGAAAGACAGAACTGTGAGATAAATGATTGTCGCTAGATAAACAAACCACGTAGAAAGCTTTTCTTATTTCATTGGCAACATTTTTCAGTTTAGATGCAGACACACATAAATTTGAAAAATATATAAAAGAAATTAACGGACTAAAAATAAACGTACATAAGATATATACTTTCGATGTTTGCGGAACCAATAAAATTAGATGAAAAGTGAATATTAGATTACTTCCGATATAAATACTCCACAGAAATAACATTGGAGAATAAATATTTGACAAACTATTAGCAACACTTAAAATATACGTATACATATTTAACTTTGATTGTAATCGTGAAGAAGATACTTGATCTTGTTTAATAAATTCAAGCAAAGCACTCAAAGCATTTTCTAATATTTCACATTTAACAATAAAGAATAGACATAATCATTGTACGGACATGACAATAAATACATAATTTAGTACGCTATCAAAAATCAGTACAATGATCTCTACAGTCCTATTAAGTTTAAATCCCAGTGTTATAAAATGTATCGAACTTGAAGACAAAGTCACAGGTGTTAAAATGCAGTAAACAAATAAACATAGCCAAATAATAACAAGTTTAATCTTTAAATAATTTTGGGGAATTCTTTCGAAGTGAAT
Organism: Centruroides vittatus; assembly: GCF_030686945.1. Taxonomy (NCBI): domain Eukaryota; kingdom Metazoa; phylum Arthropoda; class Arachnida; order Scorpiones; family Buthidae; genus Centruroides; species Centruroides vittatus. The sequence continues at coordinate 32,128 of NW_027122724.1, read as the reverse complement.
ATCTTTCAGGTTTAGAAGCTTCTAAACAAGTTTGCGAACTTTATTCTTTTTAACATGAAAATGGATCAAGGATGATAAATTGATTATTATTAAAAATTCATAACATACCAATCCCAAAACACTCGTAGGTGCATAATACACTAAAATAAATGAAATACATTTGTAGTATTTATGAAACCGTGCCGGTGCTTATTCTGCAACTTGAACACAAACTATATGGTGTATTTTCTCGGACACATGGCAAATTTCATCACTAAGTTTTCTTCAGTTGCTACGTGTATTAAGTTTTGTACACGTTTCGGGCTGTTGACGCCCCTCTTCAGCCAACTTTAAATCACAGATTTTTGCAAACATAAAATTGTTTTAAAACCTCTCTGTACATTAATTAATTTTTTATCATCTAGTCGATCTTTTTTCATCGAGGCCAGAGATTCTGTTGTACAAACGAATTCTTATTGGTTTTGTTGCTTATGACTCTATTCATTTACATAGTGATGTGGTAGATGGGCCACCTCGTGGCAATCTTCTGTTTATAGGCATTAATTTTTATTTTATTATTTTACATAAAAATAATTTACTTTTTAGTTTATATAGAAATGATTTACTTAGTTCCAATTTATAATATGCTGAGCCAATTTTCGTTTATTTTTATACTAAAGTTTTTATTTATACATTCCTTACTTTTTATAATTTCAATGCTTTCTTTAAACTTTCTTTTATATGTTTCTTTTTCTTTATGAAGGATCTCCACATTATCTTTATCTATTTTGCAACCGTTTAGAGTACAATGGTCATGAAAAACGGAATTTATTCTATGATATTTTAAGTCGGCTATATGTTCTTTTAATCTGACTCCCAATTTTCTTTTTGTTTCTCCTATATAGTGCTTATTATTATTACAAGTACAAGGGATCTTATATACTACGTTTTTAGCTTCAGTTATTGCTTGTTGGTTTTTCAATGGGTTGAGGTGTTTTAATCTGTTAGACAGTTTTTGGTATGACGGTGCAAGTTTAAAGTCTAGTTTTTTGATTTCTTTGTTAATTTCTTCGTATAGGCCTTTGATATATGGGAAAGCAGTGTACTTCGTATTATTTGCTTGTTCATTGTTATGTGGTATTTTTGGAGTATTTAATTTAATTTCCCATTTATTTAATAGTCGTTGCGGGTAGCCCGCTAAAAGAAATTTCTTTTTTAATTCAGCTATGTCCTTATGTATATATAACTTTTGACTTGTTCTATGTTTAATCTTAGAGTATTCCATTTTTAAATATATTATATTTGATATGCAGTGGTATATTAGATTGATATCTTATTGTTATGTTTCCCGAACTTGGCTTCTTGAATGCTCGAAATTCTAAACTCTGTTTTAATCTTTTTATTGTGATATCCAAATAGTTAATTTCTTGACTGGTTTCTTCTTCTACTTCTACTTTGAATTTTATTGCTTCGTGTATGTTATTGATTTGTTTTTTAATTCCTTCTATTGCGATTTCTGCTTTATTATATATTAATAGAATATCATCAACGTATCTTTTATAGAATTTTACACCTCTTATGCTGCTAATTCTGTTATCTATATCTATCATGATTAGTTCCGCTAATTTTGGTCCTATTACTGATCCCATGCTTATTCCATCCGTCTGTGTATAGTAATCTCCATCAAATTCAAAGTAGTTGCTTCTATATGTAAATTCTATTAAATTTATAATTTCATTATTAACTTCCAGGTTATTAAACAAATTTCTTTCACAGGTTATTTAATTAGTTACCGTTATCAGATATTTACAGTTTATTACATTTATACAATGCGCTTGAATCTATTGCATTTTCTTACTTTTTCTGGGTGTCAGCAAATATTGTAGACCTCATTGGATCAGGCATGGATAATACGCTCGCTCTGTTATAGTTGTATGATTTATCATGTTTTGTTGCGATTTCCAGAAGATTATAAAAACGTAAGTGTCGACACAGTTTTTGTAATTTATCTGGACGAATACAAAACACGTTTACTTATGAAAACGATTAGAGGAAATTTCGTTCAAAGGCAGTTCACAGAATATGGATTTTTAAAACGTTTTGTACAATTTAATCTGAATAACATCGTAAAAACATTAGATGTAGGCTCAATGGAACAATACTAAATAAATTGTGTGATTTATTTCAGTAAACATGTAACAATAATTATGATATATTAAGATTTTTCAATAGGTTGTTTATGTCATGATAATGTAAGTAAAATTGTAAGTCTAAACTCTAAAGATTACATCAGATTGTGATGCTTTTTCTTACTACACCAATTCGGTTTGATGTAGTAACGATTCATCATCTAATTTAGTCTAGTATCTTACTCTAAACATTCTTATGTTTATTAGTTAATTTTAATTCGGTTTATTTATGTACTTGTAAAGTTAATTAAATAATTGTATTTATCGAACGACTTTCACAGAACACACCACAAATTCAACAATGTGAAAATATATAAATGATTTTATTAACGTGTTGTGAGCCCACTCACAAATTTAATACCGAAGTACTTAAAAATTGTTGCTGATCTCTGTAGTAAATTTCGGGTTAAATTATAAAGCAAAACATTACATTGTACAACGTAGTTTTCATTGTTGTTGGTATTTTATATACCATTTATTTCACTACATTTTGTGTGGGGCTTAATAAACGTAACACACATTTTCGTTTATTTTAATCTTTGCTTTCCATAACTTTTCGATGAGCAACTTTAATTTGTTTTCATGCCAAAAAAACGAAGTTCTTGTTCTTCGTAAATGAAAAACCGTTGCATAAATGACAAGGATGCTAATGCACTTCTAACAGCGTGGAAGTATATGATAGAAAAAGCATGGGACATAAAAACCCTTTAAGCTTGTAATAGTTATACTTAGCTTTGTATGCTATGTTTTATATATTTATGTAATTTTTATTGTTATTTATTTATTGTATTTATTTATGTTTTCATTTATTAAATATACACAATTATTGTAAATCTTTTAAAACGATGCTTTCCATTGTGGAAGAGATTAATCGTAAGCCCAAAGATGGCCTATATTAAGTAGGTTTGAAAACGTTAGAGGAATAAAATAATTTATTCTCGGCCAAAAATTCAAGTGTGTTGATATAATTAGTTGGCATTTGCTGAGAAGAGAATGGATAAATCTGGATTAAAAATGACTTTTAAATAATAGAAAAATTTCACTTAATGACATAAAAATTGGGTGTTTTGTCATTGATTTCGGGTTATCGAATTAATCGTAAAGTACAAATATCCAGTTTTATTTTCTGGTTTTTGTTCTGTCGATCAATCAGAATCAGTTTTTGGAAATCAAAAAACTACCTGAAAATGTGAGTCGTTTTGACGTGTCTTTGTCGCTTAACGTATGAAAATTTAATCAATGTTCTATAGATAATGTATTCCACAGACTAAGAACACCTGACGGAAATATCACAATTATTTTAATACAGTTTTGTCAAGCGGAGATTTTTATCTTTTAAAAATCACACGAACCACATTATATCAAATGGGGTAACTCTTTCGCCGTACACAGGTAGAAATAGACACAAGATAAAATTAATATAAAATTTTCTCACTTTTATGGTGACGTAAGATCATTAATTATTTTTTTCCTCATCAATGATGTCAGATATTTCCGTATAGCCCGTTGTATGTTTTTTTTTTCATTATTGTAAAAATCAGGGCTGTGAAATCGAAGTCAAAGTCATGGAGTTTTGGTATTTTAGCCGGAATCGGAGTCGTCAAAAATCCCCCTGACTCCGACTCCTTTTCACTTTCCAAACTTGTTATGTATATAAAAAACGAAAAAGTATTTCAATCGTGTCACATTTCACTTTCCGAGTTTTTTTTTTTTTTGCAAATCTATACGTTTGGAGATCTCTCGAACCTAAAAAATGTCAAATAAAGGGAAAAATTCGCGCGAATGTTGGCGTCTAATTTGTTTAATTTTTGAATTCTGTTCTGAATTATTAAACAATATTTCAGAATGAGTAAAGTTTAAGAAACAAAATTTGGCACAGTAGCGTGTGTATAAAGGGCATGAATGCTATTAAATTTTGGTTTTTTATTAAAGTTCGACGGGGTAGAGACATAGAAAGGGTCATGTGTCATATCTCCAGTGTGGTCGGACTTAATGAATATTTTACTCGTTATTAGCATTCACAATGTTATAATATAATCGAGATGGGTTAATAAATCCTGTGTTAAACCATCCGACTCCGATTCAAAATCCTGCCTCCCATACAGTCTAACATTCGTACATACGGGAAAAAAACGGAATCTTTTGCAAATCTCGACATTTCGCGGTACCTCGAGTCCAAAAATTCGAAAATTTGGAGTGGGATCATTTTTTGAACTATGGCTACACTTTTCCTCTGTTATATATAACAACAGAAAAGTAAAAATTATCGTATTGACTCATTACTTAGAAACATATTTTAGCTTTGGAATAAAAAAGTTTCTACGTTCTATCTTTATTAGAACTATATTTATTGATGCCAATGTTTTCAGGTCAGGTGATGACGTCAGAATTTTCGGGTCTACTTTGTTAACAAGTCCGCCTTTGGTCGGAGTCGGGGTCGTGTAAAAATCTACCGATTCCACAGCCCTGGTAAAAGTTCTAAATTTAACGAACACTAAGTGTGATTGACAAAAATAATTTAACTTTTATTAATATATGCTTTCATTTATTATCATATGAGAAAATATTTATTGTAGTGTTATTGTTTTTACTCTGTGCTTTTATTTAGATATTATTATTATTTGTGATAAATAACTTATAAGTAAGAACTAATATGTTCTTGAATAGGTTCAAGTAGTAGAACATGGCATTAACACTGATAAAGTGTTATTTTCGAAGTGTAGTTGAAGTAGTTTCTGTATTTATTATTGTAGGTAGCATTGGAAAGACAGGTAAAAGGAAAATTTTACTGTGCAAATCAGGAAGATAAGTGAACTTGAATGTTAAAAGTATTGTAAAAGAATTATGCACGATTACAGTATTTGTCGTACATATTTATTCAACATTCAAGTTACATTTATATATACACACACACAAACACCTTTCATTTTTCTTTCACACTCTCACGCACACCTCTATTCACATATGCAAACACACACATTCAAACAGATGTCAGCGCCCCAGAGTAAGATAATTTATATGTAATGATACTTATTTAAGTAATTTTACTATACGGAAACAATACCTGATGGTTGAAATAGAATCATTTTTCAAATGATATTCAAAAAGGGAGCAAAAAACTGCCCAGCCAATTATCGGCCTATCGCTCTTTCGTCTGGATTCCGCAAACTGCTTACAGCAGTATTGATGGAAGAGTTTAATGAATGGATTAATACTAATAAATTCCTCAATTATACACAGTTTGCATTCACCAAAAAAGGAGGCACTCAAATCGCATTATTTACATTGACGGCTTTAGTACAATTGCAATTATACAAAAAGAGACACAAAGTTTACGCCTTGTTTTTAGATATTGAGAAAGCGTATGACTCAGTGGTTATTGCAGTGCTACTAGATAAATTGAGTAAATATAAAGCAGATACTTGTATGATTAGAAGAATATACTAATTGTATGGACACTACGAAGTAATAATAAAGCAATATGACAAGAAATGGCCATAATTACAAGTGAACAGAGGTCTACTACAAAATGACCCATGGTGTCCACATCTTTTTAATTTTTTCCTATCTGATATAAATGAATGTTTTGAGATAAAATATGATGGTTTTTATATAGATGGCCAAGTTATTCATTTCATAGCATACGCTGATGATATTGTAATAGTAGCACCCACAGCAGCAGGACTCCGTAGAAAAATCATAAAAGTTCAAGAATATTTTGATAGACTAAAATTAACGATTAATCCAAACAAGTCATCAATTATGATATTTCGAAATGGTTCCAGACTGTCCAAAAAAAGTACATCATTCTACCTGAACAAAGTACAACTTAAGATAACACAAGAAGTCAAATTTTTGAGAATTTTACTGACTCCTACATTAATCTTTGAAAAGCAATACAAAGAAGCCGTTCATAAATCACATCAACTGATAAATATCATGGTGAAAACTTTTTGCTCAAATCAAGTTAAAAAACATATATAGCCATTTTAGATTATTCACTTCCATAATTCTTAATGCTGTAGTCTACGCTTCACCAATTTGGAGTGTAACAACATATAAAATATTTGAAATAATCCAAAACAAATTCATTCGAAGAATTTTTACTCTGAACTATAACATAGCTGGTTATGCACTAAGAATAGAACTTAATAGATTCAAATTAACTCCCTTCCCTGTAAAAAGATTTATTGACTTTCTTTATAAAATCAAAGACAATGGCAATCTACCACAACATTGTTATACTTGCTGTATATAAGATCTTGTCAAAATCCCCCAAAAAAGTTCCTGGATTAGCCAAATGAGAAATATTGTCAACGAATATGGAGTCTCTATAACGCCATTGCTAGAAAATCTCGAAATTAGCGACTTAATTACAAAGCAACTAATCCAAAATACATTGGAAATTACTTTAGCTCAAGACATTGAACCTAAATGATATAATATTATATTGGATTACCCTTATAATAATAATTATATGTTATCTAATATGCCATTTACAATCAAGAAATTTTTATACAACTTAGACTAAGTAGAAAAATGATAATAGTTAATAATAAAATTTATGAACTTACAAAAGTGACCTGCCCAAGATGCCAAGAATTATTTACCAAATTTCACATGTTTTGTGAGTCTATAATGGGACTCGAACTAAGAAACAAAGCCAACCTAAATCAGCTAAATTCCCTTAAAGAAGAAAATCAAATGTATCGTTTATTTCACGAAGCGAATATTGTAGTGATTTATTAACTATATAATTATGCAAAAAACTTTTGTAATCATTCTGTTTAAAATTATATGTTCTAAAACTAATCCTACAAATGAATATAATACAATGAATCGATGTTTCCAATGTTAATATTATTGTTATGATTTACGCAATTCAATGTTATAACACCCTGTAATAACACGCTACGGCCTAATATGACTAATAAATTTATTATTATTATTATTATTAAGTAATTTTAATTACAAAGCAACACTCTGCCTATCACAATGTCATATGTTGTGTCCCTAGTTAACTAAGTTTAAAGAAAGCAATAAATAACAATTTTAAATGTATTTGAGTAAATAATCCGTTCATTTAGATATAGTTAGATAGCGTAGTTTAGGTTAGGTTACAAAACCTTACATGTCTATTTTTACGATCGTATTATTCACATTACAATACTCAAAACGACAGTTTTTACCTTTTCAAGATAAATAATTAAATGTGAAAGTGCGCTCTTTCAATGTGATTTTTTCCATTGACTTATTCATAATTTGAAATAAAACATAACTATCTTTAATTGTTCTGTTTTCAATTATAAACAGTAAAACCTGCAAATCGTCCAACTAGTAATGCTATTTTCTAAATACCATTATATTTTATACTTTAAAAAAACGACAAATATTACGGATTATGCCTATGCAACAGAGAAGTTTTCAGTATAGAAAATAATAATTGGTAAAAATATATTTTCTTTTATTTATTTAAATAAAATATTTTAAGATTTCTGCCATTGATTTAAATAATTAATACCAAATTATATCCGAATTACGCACAAATGATTCTATGTGACAATTAACAAGTCTTCTGTTTAAAGTAAATTTTCATCATTGTATTCTATGAAAATCTATAAAATTATAGCTAATTGGTTATTTTTTAATGAAAATATATAAATATTCGCAATTTATAGACAGCAAGAAGTATTTTATTTAACTTCCTATACACAAAAAAAAAACATATTGATAGACTTTGATTGAGATAAGCGATTTTTATGACAGTTTTCCCTATTGAAATCAATAAGATCAAAAATTCATCGACCGATGTAATTTCTTTAAATAGACATTAAGATATTATATTACTGAAAAAACAAATAACTAAAATTATAAAATGAATATTTAATTTGAATATCAGAAAATCTGTTATAAATATACTAATTGTGTTTAGCTGAGAAAAGTAATGAAAACGAATTCCAATCATATTTAATCGATAATTAAATGTACTGACTTTTTATAAAACACAACGTAATCTTACTTAATCGATTGGTTTAAAAATAAACTACGTTCTGCATATTAATTCGTGTTATTTTATTTTAGGTGTTGTAGAATTTTCATTTTCCTGGTAAGATACGAACACTCACTACTGTCACCAGATAAAATGACTGTATAAATACCCCCACAACTAAGAAATTAATCAAACGAAACGAGATCCTCGACGAATATGCAGCTCGTACTAAAGTTATTCGTATTTACCATTGCTTTTTCTGCAATTACTTGCTGGGAAAATTCGGCTGAAAGACCAGAGGATCCGTATAAGCAGGTTCTAGAGAAATACCAACGTTTTTGTAGTAAGTGTTGGTAACAGTTTTTGTTAAGTTTTTGTATATATTTTCATGTTTTACTAATATTTATCCGTAACATTTTGTTTCAGTATAAAGAAGTGAATATAAAATTTAAAAAATTACATGTTTTTAAATTATTGTTTTTCTCTGTTTGTTGCTTTTTTAAATTAGCTTTGAGTGACGAGGAGGTAAAAGACCTGCGATTTTGCTTGATTGAAAATAAAGTAGAATTGGTAGGATTTTAAAGCTTCGATAGAGTTTCATTTTAAAGTATTCTCTCTAACAATAATTTATTGTTATTTAATGTTTAGATTGTCGAATTCGTTAAAAACTGTGCACAACAGCAACAATTTTCTCAAACTATAGACGAGGCTATTGACTACATTTGTAAAATCAGACAGACGTCACCTCATGTAATTTATTGAAATTTTATAACATCATATTATTTATTATTAATTTCCTTACTTATAATTTAATTATGTTAATAGAAATACGCAAAATTTGTCAAATGTTTCGCTCCTGCACTTTACACTTTGAGTTTTGACGATCCGAAAACCTATCGCACTATCAATGTGAGTATCTGACATTATATGTGAATCCATAAATGATTAATAATCGGAATTTATTTACTTTTATGTTCTTATATTATACTAAATAAATACAGGAAGATGCATATATATTGACATGCATAGTATGTTTGAAAACAGATAATGTTCACTATTTCTTTCTATGTAAATAATTAAGCTTAAAAAGGAATATCTCTTACACTTTGTATATATACAACTTATCCACACTATACATATAATATTTATTCCTATTTTTTGTAAAATATATTAAAATTTTGAGACAATATTTTATTTAACACGAATAGATCGAAGAAATTACATAAAATTTTGTTTATATAATTTAAATTGAGAGATAATTTACCTTTTGTGTATACAACGTGGAGTACAGTAGAAAACCGAAAATCGGAATCAATTGGGGACTGGGGTTGTTCAAAGTAGTGATTTGTTCCGATTACCGATTATGTACGAATAAATATATTAACCTGTTCGATGTTCAAATTTTTCTCCGTTCGCGTGTCGCTTCGTGTTGAATTTTTCTCCGTTGCGTGTCGCTTCGTGTTGAATTTTTCTCGATTTTAAACCTAACGTAAATTTTTATAATAATAATCGAGGCTATCGTATCGTTAAAAATTATTTCTGCATTTTGTACAAACAAAATAAATATATTGAAGAATATAAAAACGTGAAAATTGTACTTTAGAAGTAAATTTAGTATCAAAAACGTTCGATTCAGCACAGTCCGACTAAAAATCGTGCCGATTACCGGCGATTCCGATTACCGGGGTTCCGATTTACGAGTCTCTACTGTATTGTATTTGTAAACTATTTTAATTTACTTATTCTTCTTTTATTTTATTTTTCCAGCGATGCTTTACTCAAATAGAAAATAGACAACAGAAATCGATTTCTTCACTTTCCGAATTTCATTGAAAAGTTACAGAAAATATTTCTAGACTTGTATAAATAATTGTATAAACGTTATTTTTATTACACGATTGTGAAATTTTTACATAATTTTTATTGTAAATTTTGGGTCGATTCGATTTGTATAATACGACGTAATTTTTGATGATCGTGAAATATTTTAAAAATTGTATATTGTATTCGTGACACACATCAAGTAGTGACACAGAAAACAAACGACGAATGTAATAAAGGGTGATTCTGTAAGTAGAATAATTAAATTTATAAAAGCATTCTTTAATATTTATGAAACTTATGTTATTATTTTTGAAAAGAAAGTAAATTCACACATTAGTAACTGTCATAATTAAATTTTTGTATAATTAATTACAAGTAATTCCAACTTATTTAAGGCAGTATTTTATTTCTGAAAAGTTAATTTTTAATTATAAAATCGGCGATGATTTGTATATTTTGGTAAATTCAATTCTGTAAAGAATCGATTATCTTACATAAGATATATTATACTTATTATTTAGTAAATAAATCGTATTTGTCATGAAATGTGAATTTGTACGATATAAAATAAATATGTGTACTTTATAATTTGTGTCTTTGGTTACATGCAAATAGAAGTGTAATTACTTTTTAATAACATTAAATTATTTATAACAAAGTTTGCTTACTTGTTTTATTAAGTTTTGGCAACATAACACTTGCGCGATCCGCCTAGGAAAGGATGTGTTTAGGGGTAACTGCCTTCTGTTTAGGCGTTACACACGTGGAGAAAACCCGGAAAACTCCACGTGGACAGCCTGTCCTAATGTGGCCCGAAACCACGACCGAACACCCAGTGTTTAGGGAACGGAACTGCTGGCCACTATTAGGCAATGTTTGCCTATTTCATTCGTGTGTGAGTGTAAGTTGTACTGTCAAGCGTGATATGATAGTTAACGGATAAAAGGTGGAAATTTTACTCTGAATATAGAACTTGTTTTTCAGAATATGCTACTTTACAGAAAGAAAAGTTGAAAATAATTTATTTTTTGACAATTTGCGAGAACTGATCTTTGTTTAAATGTAAATGAAGGCATGTATTATAGGTTTACTAATTTATTTGTGCATATAATTATGTAGTTCTAGTTTCGAGACATTTATGGTTTTTAGTGTTTATAAGCGTGTTATTTAGACATGTCTACCAATTTAGTGCTAAAACGTAGAACTACGTCAAAGAAGAATACAAACTTTAATTAGCAAGTAGTCCCTTTATTAGCAAATTAATTTGTTGGTAGATTTTTTTACATTTAAAGTGTAATTACATGAAACTAAATGGATGTGAACATAGAAAGTAGAATATGGCAAGACTAATAGATAAAACTATTATTACAAATTACTCGATCAAAAAAATTTATACTTGAAGAATTTTGTTTTGATAATTATTGCCTAGGGTTTATGTCGAAAACATTTTTCAGTTATATTTGTAATTACAGTTAATTCGAATAGTAATGGCGCTTAAATATTTATAGGATTAATTGAAGTTTTCGAATTTTGTTTTGAGGAAACTGAGGAAGGCAAGAGTATCGACAGTTGTATAATGAACTGAATTTAAGTAAATTAGGTGACTTTGTATGTTTCGATGTAGTTTTTTATAATATTACGATATACGAACTTTCGATTTTGTAAATTGTATTATATTAAAAAATAAAGTTTTTCGTTATTCTCCTACTTAATGATGTATTTATAATGTTTCTGAACTAAATAATACTTATTAAATTGAAATCCGAGCTTTACAAAGTACTATGAATATTAGAGAAGACCGTTTTACTATAAACTACTACGTTTTACTACAGCTTACTCCAATGTTGATTCTACGAAAAGTAGGTCAGACAAGGACCGTTAGACTAATGACGTAGGCTGTTTACTTTTTCCGGTTGCATCGGTGCACTCCCGATAGCGTCATTTACAGAAGTCACACCTACTTTTTTCTGACGCGAGCCAATTAGGAATATTAATTTTTTTAACCAATCAGATGACGGCGGGAGATTTAAATTCGATTTATGTCGATAGATGGCCGTCTAAAATTTCATATTTATTTTAATTTTCTTTCTTTTATTGTAATTTCTCGAGAACTAAAGGATATTCCAAAACAAAGTTGGAGAACCCAACTACTCGTGAAAATTCTACGACTTCACGAAATGGTCCAGGTATTTTATAAGAATTTTTTAACGTCTATTGACGTCCCTCACCACTGCCACTCGATCGCCTTGGACGTCTATTTACGTCCCTCACTGTTAAGAGGTTAATATCAACTATCAATTATTAACTATGTACAAAGTAGTAAGAACCAAAAACAGTTTATTCAAAAACAACTCTCAAGAACCGACACAAAACAATACACTTTATTTACTAATATTTATCAACTATTCCCCTGGACCCGACAATGTTAACCATCTTACGACTAGATACAATGAATCTTGACGAACTACGTTCCTATCCGTCACCCCCAATACAAGGAACCTATCTTTATCGAAGTTTCCTTCGAATCCTCGACGATAGCTGCACTCAGGACCTCGTCCTTATTTCTCGCTCTAATGTTCACCATGATCTCTCGATATCCGGAGCTCATCTCGATCGTCGTTCTTAGTCTCGCTCGTTTTATGCACTGAGGTGACGTCACAATTACTTCTGGAACCACTCTCCTCATTTACATACTTACACGTCTAACAATACATTTGCATTTTTCCCTTGACAGCTTATTTCCCGACATTCTTCGCTAACTCCTTTTACAGTATTTTTTTACACGTTTGGGATGTCTATTTTATTAAATTTTCGAGTAATCTACGTTAAGAGCGTGTGGGGTTCTCCCCCTCTGAGGAACTTCCATCGAACTTCCGGTTTGGGAGCGCAGGTGCGAACCAGTTTGCCTACGGCACTTCGTCCGGACAGTGAGTTGGTTCTCCTCCGTTTTTTTTTCGTTACTGAGGGTCAGTAGGGAACTTTCGCCCTAACTAAACATAAGCTCCAAAATAAAATACAATAAAAGAAAATAAATGAAAAACAATAATACAGCTGGGACTCAGTTTTTTACAATATATGTATAAATATATATATATATATATATATACACACACACACACACGCGTTTGACTTTTCTTTCTTACTAACACACAAACCTCTACGCACATATGCAAACACACACATTTAAACTAGTGATGTAACGAATATTCGGTTACTACCCAGTATTCGGCCTATTCGGCCTATTTTTCGCTATTCGGCCGAATACCGAATACCTAAAAACAGGAGTAAGAAATAACAAAAACACAGTAAATTAATCATTTTGGTAACTTTTATTAATGCTAAACATTAAATTATAATTATTAACGTTAATAAGAAATAGCGTCTAACTCTAGTAAATTATTTCGTAATTAAATAATAATATAGCCTTTATCTAGCCCGATATCTTATGGCATTGATGGCGTGTAGGTTAGAACGTATCGGGCATTAGTGTTATTGTTTAGTTAATTATGTTATATTCGTATTCTTGTATATTTTAATTTTTTATACGATATTTTAAAATGATTTACGAAACGTTTTATTGAAACTTATCGTATTTAATGAAATAATTATTTATTTCTAGAAAATGAGTAACTACTATATAATTTATTTTATATATAAAGCAAAGAATGGGCATTTCTCATTATATGCAAAAGATAACATTTGAAATCATGTTAATTTTAAAAATATTGACAAAAACAATAGCAACAAAATATCACAAAACTTCACAAATAGAAACCCCCCAATAATATACTTGAACTGTTTCACATCTGGGAAGAAACTAGACCATATGTCCCCACTAAAGTATATATCCTTAGGGTACTATTCAGTCTACAAATACGTAGTAAAAATAAAATTTTACTGCTTAATTAAAGAGTTAAAAAGATCGATTGCAAATAAAATAACTTATAAGTTATAACTTACATCTAAATACCAACAACTGCCGAATCATATCGGGTTATTTACGGCTATTACATAAATTATAAACCAATTTGGCACTAGAGGTAGACGTTAGGCTCAATCTCATATTAACTTTAATGATTATAATTTAATTAATACATTTAAATAATTTAGACCTACCGGAAGAAAAAATCGGTGACATCGGGCCAATAGAGATCAAGGTGCGCGATCCTTGCATAATGAGGTTTGCGCGCTAATTTTTATATGTGCGTTAATCAAGCCGAATAGTTTGGCCGAATATTCGGCCATTCGGCCACGCTTCTGGCCGAATATTCGGTATTCGGCTGAGGCCGAATATATTATTCGTTACATGACTAATTTAAACACATATTAACACTCGAGAGTAAAATAATTTATATGTAATGATACTCATTTAAATAATTTTAATCACAAAGCAACATCTGCCTATCACAATGTCACATGTTGTGTCCCTAGTTTACTAAGTTTGAAGAAAGCAATAAATAATAATTCTAAAAGTAAACCGGTGTCGAGTAAACCGGAGTTTTTTTTTAACAATTAATGCCTATGTTGAAAATTGTAATTTTTTTTTTCATATTTGAATAAATGTAGACTATATTGTGCACACACACAGTGAACATAATTAAAAGACACAATTATTATTTTTCAAATAAAATTCAATATCTATCAATTTATAGAATAGAACATAATATATAGTTTTTCGCTAAACCAAGAATATAAGTTACAATGATAAACATTTATCCTGTTCTAAGTTCACATATATTCACTATAACCGAAACTAGATAAACTTCTTTTATATTTAACACAATAACACAAATATAGATATACTTTAATTCTCGAATAATACAACTGATTTTATTTATGATAACCTATTATCATTAATGCAAGTTTATTTGTCTGATTAAGTTTTATTGTGTTATCATTGATTTCACATAGACGTGTACTTTCACGTTTTCTACTGTTTTAAAATATTCTATTCTAATTTCTAATATAGATTAACTTCTTTCTACGGTGATTCGTGTCTAGAGAGAAAAGTTCACCGTGTTTAACATAATCTACCATAACAAAATCACTTACAACTACTTACTACAAAAAACAACGCAAGAAAACTACGTATATATTTTATAACAACAACTTCCGAGACAAATATAGCTTGTACTTCTAACATGCGATCTAATTCTCCATTGATTACATATATAAATATTACGTATAAAATCAATAAAGCACGTAACGAACAAGTAGCCAAACACTAGTAAAAAACAAACTGCAACAAACGTTGTATGCGCGTTATTACCTTGAACGTCACTAAATATTGAAGAACTTACTATAAAATGCACATAAAATTTAATTTTAACATAAGGTTATAGAGAAAGACATAAACTTTAGAAACTTATCTGCTATTGTGCAGTGTTTAATTAAACAATTAACGAAGAATTAGAAACAGACTTTACAACACAGTATTTTTTCTGTTCCATAACACCAGTTATTTCCATCAAGTTCGAAAATGCTGAATATAATGCTTCGATCATCTGAAATAAATAAAACTCGATCGTATTAACAATTTAGTAACGGTAAATATAAAATGAAATTTACCTTTACGACAAAGTCTTCTTTCACGTAGAAAAATCCTCCAACTGATATTCCCAAAGGGATTTTCGTAAATCTCTTGAAAAAGCAAGTCAACTGTAGAAGAGTACAGATTAATTATGTATGAATTTATGAATATTATATTACTTTTACTTAACAATTACATAATAACAAACGATTATATTGTTAGGTGAAATAGATATTTACAGAAATTGATATTATTTTATCACCATTTACCATATCAAAAACTAGCAATATAATTGGAAATAATGCATTTCAAGCAGTGTTTAAAGTGTATAAAAATATTTCCAATATAAATTATGGTTTCCCGATTTAAAAAAAACATACAGACTATTATTATTTATATCAGGCATTATCAAAAATATCTTGTGGATAAAATCAGCCTAAAATTAGAAAGAGCCTTACAGAACATGCTTTTAGTAACTTTAATTATTATAAATTATAATGAAACCGATGTTTTAATTTTTGTAACAGCTTACAATACAAATCATACTCAGTACAAAAAGAACACAACTGTGATACACCAAACAATACTTGCTCTGATAATTGTTCGGCTATTTTAGTTAAAACAATTCATATTTATTTCTAATAGCCTAAAAAAGCCTATTAGAAAAAAATCGAAAACGTGTGACAATTTCTTAAATAAACAATTATCTCAGAAATCGATAGGGGTATTTGCAAAAGCTTATTGGTTAGTTGTACTAATTTGCAAGTATAATACTAATCTGAAGCACAGTTAATTATTCCGAATATGCAGCAAAAGTTAAGGTTTCGCATTTAGCTCACAATTCATACAAAAATTATAAATGTAACGAAATACCTTATACTTGAACGTTAATGGCAAAGCTGCTGATGAAATTTTCTCGATGGACACAAAGTTATCGTAGAACTGAAATTAAAATAGTGAATAGTTTAAAAGCAAA
Organism: Centruroides vittatus; assembly: GCF_030686945.1. NCBI lineage: Eukaryota > Metazoa > Arthropoda > Arachnida > Scorpiones > Buthidae > Centruroides > Centruroides vittatus. The sequence continues at coordinate 15,641 of NW_027122724.1, read as the reverse complement.
TAATAAAAGAAGTATATCAAACTCACAACTTAGTTTAATTCACTTTTTTAATACATTTTATAAATCGTAATATACTGTATTTAGTAATCTGAGTTTTTGAGCAGTTGTTTTAAATTGTTTACTTGTAAAAACCACAACACTTTAAATCACTTATTATTTTATTAGTAGATTTCTTAAAACTAAATTTCGGTATAATACAAATATGCAAAGTATAAAAACACTTGGGGTTTTTAAATTTTGCATGTTTTTAGGTATAAACACTTTTTAAATCATTATAAAATATCGATTTTAAAGTGACATGTTTCTCACGAGAATATTCTTCTCGAAATAATTTTAGGCCTCCTTTACTTTTCGACCTTCGTATTTAGAAATGCATCAGTAAAAACACTATACAAATAATTATGCCAAATTTTTTAAATATCAGTTAATCCATTTTTGAAAGATAAAGTAAAATGTACGCTGCCATTCGAGCATACAGTCATGCAGAAATTTGAACACTTCGAGTAAAGTTTAACACTTCTTTAGTATATTCGATCATATCGCATTTTGAAAAGGCTGATAATTTAAAAAAAAATACATTTATGTAATACAAAACATTTTTGCACTAGTCATATATTCATTTACCGACTTTTATCAAATAAACTAAACAATTTTTTTTTCTATAATACTTGACAATTGCATTATTGAAATTATAATTTTTCGGCAATGGAATGCGTGATATATACCATTATTACGTAAATAACAATTTTCTGCAACTCTGGTACAATTATTGTTCATAGAAGTTATCGATAAATTTAAATCTACTACAAAGATACAATTCTATTTAACGAATTTGGAATCCTTTGAAATTGAGATGAACTTTTACAAGTTAATCTCTACCCCAAATAAAATAAGCGGTTTTAAAAGACGTGTTCTGATATAAATATTATCAAGAAAGTGTTTCAAAAATACGATTTAGGTAACATCAGCATTCAATTACAAGTCAATAATAATACTGAAGAAAAGCATGTCTTATTTTCTCTGTATTGTAATTTAAACGATTAGACAATGTTATCTGCTAAAGTTTAAAAAAATGTGAATAAAACATCAGACAATACAACAATTAATAAATAAATACATTTAATGCATTACTTAGTGTTACTACTACTCTTTAGTGCTGCCTTATAGGTCGAAGTTTCTATTAATTAACCACTGACTTACAAAATTTTGTAAAAATAAGTTTCTTCTCATTTTCACTTATTCGTCGGTGACGTAAATCGCGATCTGTAAAATTTCGGATTGCAATAAAAATGTTTTCATTTAATCGACAATACGATCTTCCACGAGTGAAAAATATATAAAATAATTATTATAATTGTACAGCCAATGTTAAGAAACGGAAAAATAGCAAAGACAAACAATAACCCTCCCCTTATATAAATCTATCTAGATCAGCGGTCAGTAACCTTTCTGACCTCACAGACCACTAAACTCGCAATTTTGAATCCCGCGGACCACCACAATGAACTTTTTAAACGATACAAAATAGGTAGAATAATGATCAATTTCAGTTCATTTTTACTATATTAATATAAAAATCGCGTGTTTAATTATAACAAATTAATGCAAGACTAAAGTTCATCGCTGCTTGTTTGGAATAAGTTTATGGATTCTTAGCGCTTTTCAACGAAGACCGACATCGCACTGACTTTATGGTTTATTTTTCATTATTTATTGATAACGATCACTTCGTATCTGGTTTTATATTCGAATAAAAACCCCCAGTGAGTGAGAAAAAGCAACAAAGCATTTTCATTTCTTTCTTAATACTTCGCCCAACCTTTAGTTGATCAATGTCCAAATTTCTCTACAGACCACCCAAATTTTCTCACGGACCACCGGTTGCCTACTGTTGATCTAGATAATGAGGTTCTGTATCAACATTTGAACTAGAAGTTAGGCAATGAAGAATCTATACGTTACATTTTAGTACAATCTTTCATGTATCCGTTCATTTAAGAAAAAATTGATGATAAACGTAAAATATAAATAAAAATGAATTGTATTAAAACGTAACGCATAGATTATTCAATGTGTGATTTCTAGTTCGAATATTGATACAGAATCTAGGTAGATTTATGTAAGGGAAGGGTTACTGTTTGGCTTATCTGTTATTTTCTGTGATGCTACAGTGCGCTGTATAAATATAAATCTTAATAAAAAGTTGTTGGTATTTAGATAGCTATTTGAAATGTAGTATTTAATAACCATTATTATAAACTTTACTCGAAGTGTTCAAATTTCTGTATGTCTGTATGCTCGTATGGCAGCGTAAATTTTACTTTATTTTTCAAGACTGAATTAACCGGTATTTAAAAAATTTGGCATAATTATTTGTGTAGTGTGTTCACTAGTGCATTACTAAATACGAAGGTCGAAAAGAAAAGTAGGCCCATAATTATTTCGAGTAGGATATTCTTGTGAGAAACATGTCACTTTCAAATCGATATTTTAAAATAACTAATGAATAGAGAGACTGTTTTACTTCTACGATAAACAATTTTCATATAATTGAAATTTCTGAAATACGAACGCCAAATTAACAATACTTTGGTACTATTCTGTTATTTCGAATATCAGTTGTCTAAAACTACAGAAAACTTCACTGTAACGCTAGAAATGACGAATTTTTATGTTGGGATGTAATTAAAAATGCATGTTTTTAGCCAGAAAATAGAAATGTCTACTGAAATCAATGCATTTCAGTTCGCTGTAGTTATAGACAATTAAAATTGCTAAAACTACAGTTCAGTGCTCTAAAATCTATAACCCAGAAAGAAAATTATTTTAATATTAATTTTAGTTAGTCAAAGTTAATACTTAAGAGCAACATACGTTTATTGAAATAAACATAACATTTTGTCTTATATTATAAAAACTTAAGCGCTATATATTTAATACCACTAAATCAAAAACACGTGTTAATAAATTACTAATTACTTATGTAAAAGTTAGAATTAAATTTTCAAATATTATATATGTTAAATATTAGACATATTACACATTTCAAACAAATTTTTTTACATTACATATAACATTATTCACTTGCTGATGAGGTAGTGGCAGAAAGACCCCAACTGAATATAATTACCCCAGCAGTAAACAGAACGGCAAGAAATATCACGCACAAATGTATCTCCATCTTCATTTTAACGAACAGTGCTTCATACAAAAAGAAGCAGCTTAAGTACAGATAAAAGCTATAATTAACACAGATGACCGGGCCCATTTCTTCATTTAATGCGTCGAGACATTGCCAAAGTTCAACGTGTTTTTGGATGATACTCTCCAATTTCTGTCGCAAGAACCGTTCTTTGATATTCAGCTCAGCTATTTCTTCGGACGTTTTTTCTAGTCTTTTCTGTCTAATATACACTGTTAATGAGGTTGTGGAAGTAATTGTAATAATCTGACCAATAGCGAACAGATTATACAAAGCATGTAGAACAGCACAAAGAAACGCTTCGATATTTGATCCGTTTTGTCTTTTTATCTCTCCGAAATATGTTATTCCTGGCGTGGCAGTAGCTACTGTGGCAATGACGAATGTGATACAGAGCAGTGCAAAGTAACATATTTCCATTTTAGCATATTTTTCTTCTTCCCATTCATATGCGCTCAATACCAGGTGAGCAGAAATTTGTCTCCTCTTGAGAATGCTGTACTGGACCGACAGATAAGTCGATATTAATGCGCACATTATTGATTCAAAAAAAGCATTTTCCTCGTACATATTGTTAACTCGTAAACAGTAAAGGTTACCATCAATTAACCTGATCAAGTACAGAATAATGACCCACCAGAAAAAGAACTCTAGGAAATGCGTATACATTCGAAACAGCTTAGAAGATGCATGGTTTGCAGATACACATGAACACGGTTTTATTATATTCAATCCACATGCAGCAATAGTGTTTGTGAATGGAGCAACTAAATAAGCCAAGCACACCATTTTGTCAAAAGAGAGTGGATTATATACTAATAAAAGTCAAAGTTTCTGCTTATATGCAATAATCTAATTTACTGTGCATTTGCAATTATATCTTCACCAGACTTGTATGACGTTAAACCTCTTCCAACCACGTTATTCAATGTTACTGCAGACAAGTTTCTATAGTTACAGCATTGATTTACTAGTGTATACAGTAACCAACAAAGATAGAGAAATCTCATTTGAAATCACTACGTCTACCTGAACGTAAATATAAAATTTTAATTTCGATCAGTCAGAATTTTATTGTTTTAAATTCAAAGACTAAATGTACATTCATGCACGCACAGCAGTAAATAAGTTATTAAATTTATTACATGTCTAACTCTTCTATATGGAAACAATTGACTCATTTTACATTATTTTGAAACACGAATAGATTTTAATATTATTTAATAATTAATTTATCTAGATATTCGCTAAAGCGTAATTCATCTTACATACGATAGAATTAAAATAAAAATATAAAATTTTCGGAAATGTATTTTTTCATTCATTCTATTTTTAATATAAATATATAGTTTGCTAATATATGATAAAAAATTTAATTTTTTATTAATACAAAGTTCTCGTTAAATAATTTAATGTTAGCAATAATGTGTCATGCTCATGTTAAAATAGGATAAAGTGTGAAAATACTGTACAAGATTTTTTAAGCTGACTGTAAATATGGCAAATGTTTCAAGGAATAATTTAGTGTCATAATTCAAGAAATTAATTAATTTTTTTTTAATTATTCGAATTAAAAGGATATTTTACAAAACTGTAGACGTTATCTGGCGAATCGAATCTTTGCCCCGTGGGTAGGTTTAACTGTGTTTACTTGACAGGAAAATTCACATCCGGCGAGATGCTCTTGTCGTTCTGTGTAAATCTAGATGATACTCACATGTTCGAATTAGTTTTTGCACATCCCACTTGAAAAGCGAAAGAAAGTCGTAAAGAATCGCTTACAGCCCCACACGTGCAGCAAGAAATCACAAACTATGAAAATTGATTTTGTCACAGTATTGTTAACCTGGCGTCAGGCGCGGGCGAATTAACACGGTGGGGCGCACGGGGTGCACCTGCAACCCATGCGACTAGAGTTGTTACTGAAAAAACAAAAATTTTTTGCGCGGTTTTTTTATTTTTGACGTTAGTGGGATTGTGTTTCTGATGTAATAATCAAAAATACTACTCTAAATATATCATTTTTGTTTATTTATAACAAAAACAAAAAAGTATTACGTTTCGGAAAATTTTCAGGGAAAAAATCGTCAACATCAAAAGTCTGTTTTTCAAACTGTAAACCAGTCTGTTGCTATCTAATTATAAATCGTCTTCCCGTAAATGTTTTTTTAAGTGTTCCAACCATTAAATGCTTTGTCACAAGCCCCGGGTGAAAAATATTTCAGTATTTCCAAAAATACACCCCCTAAAACTCTACACTAACTAGAGATAAAAAGGCAGATTATTGGCAGATAACATCGATAGTTAACTTCTTTTACACTGTAACTGGTTACCTTCTGTGTCTGTTATTAGATTCACCAGTAAAAACAATTGTCGGTAAAATTCCCGCGAACTGCCATGCTCCCGCAGACTACCACTTTGAATTATGTAAACAGTCGCTATAAAATCGCTTGTTTTAATCGTTTCTTCACATCTAATTTTGTAACGAGAAATTGTTTGACGTTATTTAGACAAATAAACATGTTTTCAAGACAATTTAGCAATAAATATTTCCAGAAAACTCCACTCTTCAAACTTTCAACGCTATATCTATGGGACTCTTTCTTTCTGTTAATTGGCCTTAAAAATCTTATTTATATGCCTTCTATGCTATTATGATTGATTTGATATCAGGCAATGACCGTTTTTTCAGTACACTAACTCGGCTCCACCCCCTCCAGTGGTTGCGCTAATAAAACTTCCTCCGTTAGGTTCGCGGGGTGCAGATGCACCCCATGCATTTTGGTGTGGTCCTATGAAAAATTTTTTTACGTACAAATTTGAGTGCGATCTTCAGAACTTTGAAGGAAGGTGCTGAGGGCATCATTTTAATGTAATTGACATGTAATATAATGTACCAAATTCCAAAGCGTAAAGACCAAACATAATTTGTCGCAGGTATTTAATGTAATTTAACAGCAATCGTAAACTGAATTGATATATCGCCCACGACTCTCTTACTATTTCTAATTGTATCCTAGATTTCAGTGATAAATTATGACCTGAAATATTTCGGACCATAGATGGAGTTTTGAAATTTCGGCTTCGTTATGACTACGGTTTATTTAGTTGTACACACAGTATCGGGCAAAATAATAGAGAGATGGTTAAGTAATGATATTAAATTTATTGTAAACATAATGAACGTTAGGTCAGTAAAAAACAGAATAATCTAATCGCGAATAATCTGTGATTAATTAATATCGATTATAAATTAAATAACCAAAAGTAATAACTTTTACATAAGTTGTAATATCGTATATTTAGTAAAGTATTCATGTTTAATTTGCCTGGCTACGTTTATTGATTAAATAAACAGTAAATAAAGAATTGTGGGCATCAATAAATTCTATGGTGAAATATGGAATAAATCATGAAACAGAATTTATTAGTTTCAGTTCGACTTTAATCTAATAAATGTATTGTAATTGGAAAGCATTTTATGAGATCTGCAAATAATTCCAATTTACGTAACACGCGCATTTCTTGAGCAATATTAAGCCGATCAAGTACAGTAATATCTCGGCATTTTTCGATAATCCGTCTGAAAACAATCGGCGAAATCCGAAACCGACGAAAACCGAAGTCAACAACAACCGAAGTATTACTGTTTAATATGAACAGTGTGTTGAAAAAACAGAAAAAAAGGTAAAATGGTGTACAATTACAAATATTTCAAAATAATAATTTCCAACAGCTACAATTTTCATTTTCGTGTCAGTCGGATTTTTTTGTAACTGCTGCACTAATATTACTTCATTGTTGACAATGCAACATTGTCGTTATATCGTCTTCGTGCAATGAAGTACAAATACAAAATAACGAAATTATCGTTGGAGTTTAAACAAAGAAAGTAGATAGTCTGTCGTATACTTAGAGAAAAAAGTTATAATTATAACAATAAAAATTAACTGTTAATTAAACAAAACAAAAAGATTTTCAACACCATTCAGCAATAACGAACAATAAATCTACCATAATACATGGAGATATGTATTAAGGATTTTATGGAAAAACCACTGTCAGTGAGCCTTTGCGATGGTCCGGACAAAACATACAACGAAGCATAAACACTAATAGCTACTTGATTAATATAGATTGCATCAATACAAGTTGAACTGAAAAAAAACGGAATTCACACCATGCGTGATACGTGGACGCCATTCTTCCCACCAAGAACACGTTCATGCAGACAAAAAAAAAACCGTTTCACACGCGCCCCCTGCCCAAACGTACCCTTCTTTCTTCACTAATACGAACGATACCGAACAATCACAAAATACTCAGTAGATTATTTGAGTTGTAGTTAATTAGGAATTGAACGTGCAATAGATACGTCAGTTACGTAAGTCATAATTCTGTGCAACTCTCATAAATTATTGTTAGGAGAACATATCTATAATTTGAAATCTAGAACAGACATGGATAAAGCATATTTAATGTGTTTGGTTTTCCTTAAAGAAGAGATCATATCTCATAAATGTATTTCGATTAAAAGACATGGATAAAAATATCTTCTAAGACAAATACTTTTATTAAACAATTTCAATATTACGACTTACGTTTCAGTAAGGATTGTAGAGATACTAATCAATATTAAATCGATAGTAGCGCACGTGCCAGTTTCTGTGTACTGTAATCAATATACGAGATTTTTGATGAAATTATTTTATAAAATTAAAAATTCGTTCAGGAAAGTTTCTACAAATTTTCGACTCGATTTATTTCTATTATTTATTTATTTATTTATTTTTGTTTTTATGTAAATCATAACGTCAAAAAATGTAGACGTTTGACCTTTTATATTTTTCGACGTTCTCGACGTTTAATAAATCTATACCAATATCAACGCAGATGCCTAAGGATAACAGTTATAATTATAATAATAAAAATCAATCTATACCGCAAATCACAAAAAGATTTTTAACACTATTCAGCAATAAAGAACAATAAAATCTACCATAACACACAGAGACATGTATTAATGACTTTGTGGTGATCCGACTTTTCACAAATTTTGATCGTCGATGTCGTCATACTTGCTGAATAATTGTTGTTATTTACTACATGGGTAAATCTCCTCTTACACTTTCTCGACAGCGAAAACAACGCATTCCTTTCATCTGTTGACCTCTTCGCCAAGCGATGTCATATTGATGTCGAAATTTACGGCCGGAAAAAGTCAGTCGTCGCCAGTCTCTCGATAGTGAAAAGTCGTCGCCACAGCACTGTCTCAATTGCTTAAATATTCGGATAACTTTGGATATCACCTTATTATACGTTATATATCATTCTAATATATCATCGGAAATCATCGTTTTGAACCCCTTTACGGATACGCCTGCCTACGAACATTTTATCTACTGGATACCCGAACTGTTATCCTAAACTTTTTTTCGTTCAATCAGAGCGCCCCAGATCAAGACCCTCCACAAGATTGATCTTCTACAAAATCCTCAATAAGGAATTTATCGCCACGCGATTCTTATGTAAACTATCGTTCGCGACACCGGGGGTTCTCTAGACATCTTTTTAGTTCACTTCACCAGAACTCGTTACCGATATAAAATGTGTAAAATTCTCTTTTACAAATAAACGATTGTTTAGTTGACGCAGTCTTTGCGTGTGGGTCACTTCCTGCTTGCTGACTAGCGGTCTCCATCCCAAATTAGATCGCTTATTCACGTGACGTATTTTCAAATCCAACCGCCGTCGCGTCATCCGTGTCAATCAGGACATGGGGTTATGATTCCTGACCGGGCACCGATGAGATGATGACTAACTCTCCGGTTACAATTTTATGTTACAGTGACAAAATACTTAGTGGATTATTCGAAGTGTAGTTACTTAAGAATTGTATGCGTGATAGATACGACCAGGGCCAGATTTACATAAGGGCATTTGGGGCTGGTGCCCAGTGCCCCACAGAATAGGGGCCCCTACAAAACTATGTTTAAACATATTTTTTTTTTATTACCATGACAACCTAATCATGAGGGCCACAGGCAGAGGAAACTCGGGAAAAAAACCTATGAAACATATCGGAAGATTTCGGGGAAAAGTTTTACGTAAAAATTTTTCAATTAAATTAAAATAATTAGTTTTACACAATAAAATATATGTATGTATACAATAACCTTATTTTTAAATGAAATTTACAACTTCTTAGTTGAAATCTAGTAGAAAGTACAGTATTTTGTGTAAATTTTTTAAATCATCAAGTTTGCCTACTCTTAAAGTAGGCAAACTTGATGTACGGCCCCACCATATTTCTGCCCACGGGCCTCTGATTATTAAATCCGGCCCTGGATACGACTATTACGTAAATCATAACCCTCGTAAATTTATTGCTAGTAGACATATCTATAATTCGAAATCTATAACAGATATAAATTTCTATTAAATGTTTTGATATTACTTAACAGTAGAACAGTCAGATGTGGCAATACCACTTAGTTGTGAAGAAGTGTGAGAAATTTTTAAGAATTTAGCCACGCGTTTTACTCGTTTCCTTTTAGGAAAAAATTTTTTAAACAGTTACGTATAATAAAGAAAAATTTTTTTTATTGTCTCATAATTCCTTTATATGTGAATTTTTTTCGTGGTAATTTTTTGCTAAAATTTTTTTCTTCAAATTTATATTAAATTCTTTTGTGATTTTCCATCCGTTGAGGTTTTTTGAAAAAGTTTTGAATTTATTTTCAATTTTATATAATTTTTTAAAATTTCAAGCATTTAAGTCATGACGATTTTTTCCAACCTGCGAATCAAATTCAAGTAAATGCAATTGACAGTTAACGAATTTCATCCAGAACAGTAGATGACGTGAAAGTTGTCATGTTTACAACTACGACGCCTAGCGGCCTTTCCCCCAGACTGAAATGTGGGTGAAGGTTGTCTTGTGTTCTACTTTCTGTAGAAGTGACGTAATCATTGTAAATAAAAGAAAATTTCAGACTATCTTTTATTTAAAAGTTTAAAATTCGTTGTTCAAATTTACACCGAAGGATTAAAGAAGTTTAAAATATCCATTCTATGGTCACGTGATTTTTCCACGCCTCCCCTTTGTTTGAACAGTATCTAACAGATTTCATTTATCTTTAACCTGTAAAATTTTTCGCTTCGCTTCAAAAATTATTATTACATCTTTGTTTTCTTTATTTTTTCTACTTCTAAACAGTGTAAAATATTTTTATATTGACAAAAACGCTCTATTTGTGTCGAATTTAACGTAATTTGATACGTAAAACGCAAAAAATAAACATATCAAATTTTAACTCAACGTAATTTATCTCATGTTTCACCGATCGCCATCAGGTTTGTTTGTAAATGGGGAAAAAATATGACACCTTCGAGTAAAGTCAGTAGAAATTTTGTAGTACTGAAAAAAAATTTGTCAATATACCCTGCTTGACCCCCTAAAATTAACGTTTATTGACTTTCAGTCAATAAAGGTTAATTGTTTTATGACTCTATTTTCAAATGCTTCTTTCTGACTTGTAAATCGATCAATTCACAAAGCTTTTATATTGTTTTACTCATATGAATGTTGTATTTAAGATTTAATAGATATTTTCTTTATATTTTTAAACCTGAATTTTATTTTTTATTTTTAATATGATATAGTCGTGTGTTAGGCTTAACTCGATCACTTAATATACTGTAAAACTTGACATCGCTCAAAATATTACTGAATCCATCAAAATTATTTGTTGATAGTATAGATATAAATATTTTCTGTGCATTAAATGAAGCAATCAAAAAAAAATAACGCGTGAACCATCGAAAATTCGGCAATTACGCCACGATGTCAAATGCGTGAATTCATCTATTTATAACTAAAAATATTCTCGAAATTTCATCAAGAAAATGCATTTGCAACAATACCTAAATGAAATTGTACGCAAGAAAAAAAAATTGTACAATTAGCGTAATTTGTTTTAAAGATATTAATTTTGAGAATTTTTGTCGCTGTTATTTCTCGCGCGGACAAACGCGATTTCTCGCAGAGTATAATGAGACATCGTTGAGTTTAATAATATATTGCGATATCTCCTTTCAAAATCAAACTAGAATCGATCTTTATCTTGAAAAAAAAAATAAAATTATCGAGAGGAAAGAATTGATAGTGAAAAAAGATGCTCGCGATAGTCGCGATGACTATAGCGATTATCGCAAACTCGTTTCTTCCCCGATTTATTGATATTGCCCATAGTCGCGTTGAATCTTGTTAGAAGCTGCACTTTTTCGAATTTTTTTCTGAGTAAACTTGGCGCGCAACAAAAACGTTATTTATTGCATTTTTCGCAGTTCGAAAAAATTAGAGAAGTTAAATTTTTTGAAATTTTTTGAAAAATTTCAAAAAAAAAATGTCACCAAAACACCATTAGAGGGCATTTACAAAAATCGGGCGATCATAGAAGGGTTAATTGACACTTCAGCAGTCACATGATTTTTTCCACCGCCTTTTAGTCACGTGGACTCTAACGGACGCCATTTTTTATTTTAAAATTGTGAAATTTTTGGCTTCGTTTCAAAAATTATTATTACATCTTTTTTTCTTTATTTTCTCTACTTTTAAACAGTTTAAAATATTTTTATATTGACAAAAATGCTTTATTTGTGTAAAATTAAATGTAATTTGATACATAAAACGCAAAAAATAAACATCAAACTTAATTGTGTACCCAATTTCAACTTTCAACTCTTAATCGTTTCAGCTATGCGCTTATTATTACTATGACCAACCCATCTCAATTATATATATACTAGCAGGTAGGCCCGGCGATGCTCGGGCAAAAGCAACGATAGCGAAGATTAAGATTATTACTTTATAGTCAGAAAAGAAAAAGAGTAATTTCAACAACGAACTAAGTATTTCTAAAGAAAGATCGAATTTGAAAATTGAATGTTCTAATATTGTTCGATTTTCACGACGTGTTCTGATTATATTGTTTAATTTTCATCGAATGTTCTAAAGAAGAAAGGTCAAGAAAAACCAAACTAATGTGTTTAAATTTGAAAATCGAATGTGTCCTATAATATTACTCTTTTTCGTTTTTTCTTTTTTTCCAGCGCCGGTAAACCTTTCACGTCGCTTTCTCTTGTTCTCCATTGTTACGTAACACTTCCATTGTTGACACTTCCATTGTTACTTGACACTTCCATTGTTACTTGACACTTTCATTGTTGATGGAAGTGTTAAGACTTAATCCTGTCCCTCTCCCCGTGAAGAGGAATTTCGAAAAATCCCTTTTTAGTGTGCGTTTTCGTGACGTATCCTAACTGTGTACCAAATTTCAACTTTCAACTCCTAACCGTTTGGGCTTTGCAGTGATTATTATTATTATTATGTTAGGTTAAGTGAGATATATTCGGTTAACACCGGTGGCTATGTACTATGCCGGACCAAAGTCAAGGCATAGTAACCAAAACAGAAATTAAAGAAGTGTATCAGTATGTGTGTCTGTATTCAGGAATTTTCTCACAATATGACATGTACTCAATATAGTGGCCTTCTGTAGTGTGATGTATGTGTTTCTATTCAATTGTAATGGGCCCAGGCTTTTGTGCAGTGTGTGTGGTATGACACCTGTAGAGGAGAGAACAACAGGTACAATAAGCACCCTATCCATCCTCCACAGATGCCTTATTTCCTGGGCGAGTTCTGTGTACTTAATAATTTTTTCAGTGCATGCGTTTTGTATATTGTGAGTGTTTGGAATGGATATGTCTATAATGTATGTGATTTTATTGTGTTTGTCAATGAGTGTGATGTCTTGTCTGTTGGGGTAAATTGTTTTATCTGTGATTATGGCTCTGTCGAAGTACAATTTGTGCGTGTTGTTTTCCAATACTGTCTGTGGAATATGTTTGTAGTACGGTTCGTGAATGTCTACTAATTTGTGTTTGTTTGCAAGCTCTTGACGTATTACTGTTAGTATGTGGCTATCACGTACCTTTAGCCTTTTTCTCCTGCAGGGCAATTGAAGTTCAGATGATAATGATTTCCGGTCTATCGCGTACCTCCGACCCTTTTGAGTTTTTGTATTATTGAATATGTTTTATTCTCTCTGGATTGATATCGTGTTATAAACACGTAAATAACTTTCATCCTGCTTTTTTTTTATCTTCGCTGGCCCAAGCCAAGAAATTGAAAGTAAGAACCATGAATTTCTTTTCAAAAATATTTTACAAGTTGATTAAATAATTGGTACTGTTGTTGTAATTGGTGGAATTATTCTGAGAAAAGCAATTGTAATTGGTTTTCTCAGAATAGTTCATTACCTAAATGAAACAAATATAATCTAATATACAACAAAATTAAATTTTAGGTTAAAATTTAAAACAAAGTAATTTTAAAAGTAAAGTTTTAAGCTCATTCTAAAGATTGAATCTACATTTATATTCAGAAAAATCGCACATCATTTTAATAAGAAAGCCCATAGTATATAGAGACGTCGTAATAAGTGATTTTGAAACTAATAAGTTATTTAATGCTTTGCATATCGAATTTTGTTTTTGTCTATATGTATAAATGAGGATATTTGTTTGTTTGTACCACCAATATATCGATCGGACTTTTATATATCGTGTAATTTTTGTCTACTTTCGATTTGCTGGGTTAACAAGTAGCTTCTATCTATTTTTTAAGTAAAGTAAAATTGTAATTTCAGAAGTAAGAGATTGAAAAAACGTATTAAAACGTAAAATACTTTAAAAATTGAAGTTTGTTGTGTTTTTCAGGTAGATTTTCTCAACGTGGAATCCGCTTGATTCGGTTGAAAATCAAAGATATTGTTAATTTTCAAATCTGCACGCAAATATTTCTTGTATGGAAATTTTACAAATTTATTTTGCTCTCATAATAAAATCCATTACATATTTTCTGTATTGTTTAGTTAAGTTTGTACCATGTTCTACGAACAAACTTCGAAAAAATCTATAAGTTAATTAACTTAAATATGAATAAATTAAACTTATCGATCAAATCAAAATTAGTCAGTAAATATTAAGATGTCTCGCACTAAATTCTATTTTAATTTAGACAGAAATGGCCATTGTTAAATAAACAATGCTTTTGAATTTATAAATTTTGTGTAGGCAGAAAACAGAGACAAAACCGAATTATAAAATAGTTATAATTTGTGGATGATCTATAACATCAGTTTGGGCTGAGGGTTGGAAGCTAGACTAAATTTTTAAAATTTTTGATTAGTTTTTTGAATTAAACCTTGGTGTTCTATTTAATCTACTCTTGATCATTACATCAGGGTTTGTCGTATTATAACTTTAAAACATACGTTTCATCGTTTTTCATAATAACTCAAGAATTATCTAAATTTTAAAAAATGATAATCAGATTCGTGACTACTTTCTTAAAAAGTTGTTGTAGAAGTTATACGTTCAAAATTTTAGCTGAATTAGAACAAGTAAATATAAAAAGCTTGTCGAGAAATGTATGATGACATGCAGAATTGAATATAAAACCATAATATAATAGAGCAATTTAACCGTAACAAGTAGAAAATCTCGACTCTATCCCATACAAAATTTTTCTGACATACCACTCGTGGGCACGCGTGCCACAGGTTCGTTGTCACAGCTCTAAGTGTTAATTAATACACAAAAATTTAAAAAGAATGAAAACGGAATAAGTGGAGAGAGAGTAAAAACATTTAATATATTTATATATGTGTGTGTGGAATTGTGAACAATATGAAAAAACAGAATGTGATCGTACTTACGACATAAATACAAGAACAAAAAGAAAATTGAGTAGTAAATATTTCACAAACATTTAGAAATTTCTAAATTATATGGATTAAACATTCGTGTACACGAATCTTGCCCATTTCCATGAAAAATCCAGCAAAATCTTTCAAATCGTGTTTGATCTCTTCACAAACAAATGTAAAAAATGATGCCATTCATTTGTTGTTTCTATGTTAAGTTTGTAGTTAAATGCTGATAATTTATATTTATATGGGTCGTTGGATCAAGATGGTATGAAGAGAGGAGCATCCGTTGTTTTAAATACACCGCTGTTTGTACATTTCCTAGTTTATTTCTTATATCAATGTCCAGAAAATGGAAATGAGTATAGTTTTGTTCTCGTTTTAAATTTAACCCATGACATTACAATTGATTGCACGTAAAAATTTTTGAATCCGTCGGTAATCCTTCCGAATTATAAATACGTCATCGACATAACGTTTGTAGAATATAATGTCCTCGAAGAAATCTCTGAGGGTGTCTTTTTCCAGTTTACGTAGTACTAGTTCGCATAGGAGACCTCAGATAGGATTTCTTATTGGGACATCTTTCTTTTGTTTGTATGTAACCCCATTGAATCTAAAAGAGGAATGGTAGCACATTAAATCTGCTATATTATTTAAGT